>NC_135235.1:445493609-445795320 GCF_051348905.1 Ranitomeya variabilis | reverse complement strand
ATATTCCTCATATTCCAAATTGATTTATTCATAGGATTCTCTAAAAGAGTAACAATTTCTCTTGAAAGGGTCAGAGGTAAAGTGAATTTATTTCTAATATACTTCCTTAACTCGAGAAAATTATAGAATTCTTCGTCAGGAAGATTGTATAGGGTTTTCAATGACTGAAAGTTTATAATTAAGTCTAATTTAGGCCCCGTTACAAGTGAAGAACAGTCTATAATTCCAAACTTTTCCCATTTTTACATGGAAAATTTGATAGAGCTGTGTGAAAAATTGAGATAGGAAGTTTGTTGGGATTAATGTTACATTTATTAGTTTTTGAGATATTATATAGCTTTTTCCAAAGTGAGATAGAGGATTTTATCAAAAGAGTGATTAGGTAAAGGAAGAGAAGGATCCAATAAATGGGATATATTATCAATGATGATAAAGAGGAATTATTATTAGAAGCTTTTTCAAGTTGTGTCCAGCTAGGTTTGCCAGATTCAAGGAACCAGTATCTACTTTGAATAATGATATTAGAAGCATGGTAGGCCTAGATATTAGGTTATTAGGTAGGCCGATTCCACCAGTTTTCTTATATTTAAACAGCGAAAGTTTTGAGATCCTTGCAGGTTTAAATTGCTATATAAAATTGGATAATTGTTTCTGCAGTTTATTAATCCAATGGTCAGGAATTTGGATGGGGATAGTACGAAATATGTATTGGAGCTTAGGATGGATCATCATCTTAAAAAGAATAATCCTGCCTAACCAAGATATATTGGATTTATCAAAGTTGTCAAGGTCATCATGTATGGAGTTGTGAATATTACGTAGATTTTCATCTAAGATTTTGTAGCTTGGATTAGTAATTTTTATCCCTAAATAAGGAATACAAAATTTCTCCCATGAGTAAGGAAATTCCTTTTTCAGCAATTTCCTTAGGCTGGAATCTATGAAAAAGCCCAGTATTTTTGATTTATTTATATTTATTTTATGAGAAACCAAGGAAAAGGACTTAATCACTGAGGAAACTGCTCGTAATGAATTTATAGGATCTGAAAGGGTAATTAGTGTATCATCCGCAAAGAGTCCTATTTTATGCTGTCTAGAATTTGCAATGATACCTCTTATTAAATGATTAGACCTAATAGATTCAGCAAATGGCTCCATTATCAAAGTAAAGAGTAATGGAGATAGTGGTCACCCTTGCCGAGTGCCGTTAGGTATGGAGAAGTAATTAGAAAAATTACTGTTAACAGATACTTTTGCCGATGGGAAGGAGCATAAAGCAGAGATGGTGCTTACAATTTGCCCTTTAAACCCAAATTTTTCAAGGGTGGCAAATGTGTAGTTCCAGTTTATACAGTCAAATGCCTTTTCGGCATCCAGTGATAATAGAATTGAGGGGGCTCTTCTCTCCTCCATGGATGATAGCAAATTCAAAATTCTTGTTCCATCCGAAGCCTGCCTTCCTTAACAAAGCCAACCTGGTCGGCATCGTTTTTCTAAGCTAAACAAGCCCAACTTTTCCAACCTTTCATCATATGAGAGGTCTTCCATGACTTGTAATAATCTAATTGCCTATCGTTGAACTGATTCTAACTTCTGAATATCCTTTTTAAATGTGGAGCCCAAAACTGGATCCTGTATTCTAGATGTGGCCTCACCAATTATTTATAAAGAGGTAACAATATGTTGGGATCGTGGGATTTTATCTCTCTTTTTATACATCCAAAAATCAGGTTTGCTTTTGCGGATGCTTCTTGACATTGAGTACTGCTGCTCAGCTCACTTGTAACCAAAATACCCAAGTCCTTCTCCTGTTCTGTAGTCCCAAGTATACTCCAATTTAATGTATATGAAGAAATAGGATTACTCCATCCTAGGTGCATAACTTTACATTAATCTACATTAAATCTCATTTGCCAAGTGTTTGCCCATTCAGACATCTTATTCAGATCGTTTTTCACTATTGTAATGTCAATGTCAGATTTTAATATCCCACATAGTTTGGTGTCGTACTCTCAATCCCATCCACTAGGCCATTAATATAGAGGTTAAAAAGAATCGGTCCTAGCACAGATCCCTCTGGTACCCCACTGCTGACTATATCCCATTTAGAGAATGTACCATTTATGACAACTCTTTGTTTCCTCTCATTTAGCCAATTCCTTACGCATCTGCATGTAGAATTATTTGCTTTAGCAAAAAGCTGTATCTTGGTCTCATCTGTCCACAAGATGCTTTCCCAGAAAGATTCTGGCTTACTCATGTACATTTTGGCAAACTGCAGTCTAGCTTTCTTATGTCTCTGCGTCAGCAGTGGGGTCCTCCTGGGTTTCCAGCCATAGAGTTTCATTTCATTCAAATGTCGTTAGATGGTTCACACTGACACTGATGCATCCTGAGCCTGCCGGACAGCTTTAATTTCTTTAGAACTTGATTGGGGCTGCTTATCCACCACCCGGACTATCCTGCAGTGCAGTCTTTCATCATTTTTTCTCTATTGTCAACGTCCTGGGAGATTAGCCACAGTGTCATGGGTTGTAAACTTTTTGATTATTGCGGACAAATGATCATCAAGATCTCTGGAGATGGACTTGTAACCTTGAGATTGCTGATATTGTTCAAAATGTTGTTTCTCAAATCCTCAGACAGTTCTTTCTTCTCTTTCAGGTCTCCATGCCTCATGTGGCACACACAGACACACAATGCAAAGATTGAGTCAACTTTCTCTTTTTATCTTGTATCAGGTATGACTTTCTCATTGCCTACATCTGTTACTTGCTACAGGTGAGCTTGAACGAGCATCACATGCTTGAAACAAAGTTGATGACCCACAATTTTGAAAAGGTGACAATTTGGTCCGGCCTATTTTTTGGAGTTTTGTGTGAAATTATGTTTCATTTGCTGCTTTTCTCATTTTGTTGTGTTGGTCCAATTCACACAAAGGAAATAAACATGTGTACAAACAAAACATGTGTAATTGCAATAATTTTCTGGTAAAAATACTTCATTTTCTGGAACAATTTCAAGGGTGACAACAGTTTCGGCCATGACTGTATGTATTATATTGTTCTCCTGCAGTATACATAGTACCGGTAGAGAGCAGTACACAGTATATGTATTTCAGCTAAAGAATAGCTCAATACATTTATTACAGGTAGAAAGTAGTTTCATCAGTGATTTTTACTTATGAAAACATACATCAATTTACTATTAGGCTAAGTTCACACTAGACATTTTTGCAATGTTTTTTATGCTTTTTTATGCAAATTTTCAGCTGCGTTTTACAGTATCAGCAAAGTCTGAGATTTCAGAAATCTCATGCACACAGCTTGTTTTTTGTCATCAGGATTTTTTGGCTTTGCATGTTTTTTCGCACAGTGGAGCATGTCACTTCTTCCAGTGTTTTTTCAGCATTTTTCACCCATTGAAATTAATGGGTAGTGAAAAAAACGCACCAAAAATGCAGGTATCAGGTTTTGCTGTGTTTTTGTGCCAAAACTTGATTCCATAAAATAGGACTTTTTTTCAACACTAAACTTTCTCAGCATGCACAAGAGACAAATCTAGCATGCCAAAACAGCAGTAAAAAGCGCACAAAAAATGCAACTAAAACGCAGCAAAAAATGCACGAAATAGCAAGGTAAATATTATTTTTTTTCTGCAGCTTCTAACCTGCCAAGAGATCAGCTTTTCTGCAGAAGAAAAAATATTGAAAAAACGCCTACACTGTGTTCCAAATTATTATGCAAATAATATTTCCTCATATTTTCTCTAAATTACCTATCTGAATTGCAGTCATTGTTGTTTTCCAGTCATCTACTATTCTAGTATAATTGCAATGTTTTGGAACAAACTGCCTATGAAAACAGTATCTTTAAAAAAAAAAATAAACACAGTCAAAATGCATGTTCCAAATTATTATGCACAGCAGAGTTTTCAACCTTTTTTATTTTATTTTGAACAAAAAAATGGTCAATTGTAAAGTTATAAGCATTATCAGCTTATTACAAAATGAAATCAAACAGTTTTCAAGTGAAAACTTTATTCTAGGTGATGTTACATTTGCACATAGGACCCCTTGTTCGAAAGAAGCTTCTGAACTCTCCCGTCCGTCAGTTTTTGGATGGTTTCTGCTTCAATTGTTTTGCATGTGGACAGAATACCCTCCCAGAGCTGTTGCTTAGATGTGATCTGCCTCCCGCCATCATAGACACTCCTTTTGATGATGCTCCAGAGGTTCTCAATGGGGTTGAGGTCAGGGGAAGATGATGGCCACACCATAAGTTTGTCCTCTTTTATGCCCATAGCAGCCAAAGATGCAGATGTGTTTTTTGCAGCATGAGACGGTGCATTATCATGCATAAAAATGATCTTGCTGCGGAAAGCACGGTTCTTCCTCTTGAACCATGGCAGAAAGTGTTTTTAGAAACTCCACATAGATTATGGAGTTCATCTTTACCCCTTCAGGGATCATAAAGGGGCCGACAATCTCTCTCCCCATGATTCCAGCTCAAAACATTACTCCACCTCCTCCTTGTTGGCGCCTTAGCCATGTTTTCATGGGGAGTCCATCAACCAGCCATCATCCACTCCATCTATCTTGACCATCGAGCGTTGCACGGCACTCATCGGTGAACAAAACAGTTTGGAAGTCAGTCTTCATGTATCGTTTGCCCCACTGGAGCTGTTTCTGCTTGTGTGCAGTGGATAGAGGTGGTCGACAGGATGGCTTACGCACCTCTGAAGGACCCTGCATCTTGTTGTTCTGGGGACGTTGGAGGCACCAGCAGCTTCAAAAACTTGTCAGGCATTTTTGCAGCTCTTTAAACCTTACGCAATTGCCTGCTGGAAAGGGTCCTCAATTTTTCCTTATCAGCACGCACACGTGTGTGCTGGGAATCAGCTACATACTTCTTGATTGTGAGATGATCACGATGAAGTGTCTTGGCAATGTTGATTGTAGTCATGCCTTGACCTAAATACTCCACAATTTGTTGCTTTCCAGCAGCCGACACATCCTTTTTCTTTCCCATTTTGGCCAAAAATGTAGGCTGCTTAATAATGTGGAACAGCCTTCTTAAGTAGTCTTGCCTTTATTTGGACACACCTGCCAAACTAATTTGCACAGGTATCTGCAATTGCTTTCAGTGATATAAAGAGCCCTGACACACATCACCATCAATGAGTTTAAATGACAAACAAAAAAATTCTACCCTTATCACTCCTAAACTCTTTGTGCATAACAATTTGGAACACAGTGTAGTGTGAATTTACCTTAAAGCTTCTTCTATATAATACAACATACTGGTAAATCATGGAGTGCACACTGATGGCATCAGCATGTTGTCCATGATTTTTTAAGGACCCATAGGCTTGTGTGGGGACTCCTTTGCAGAAGAGATGAAGGCTGCTATCAAAGTAAACTGGGCTTCCATACCACCTCAGCAGTGCCACAGACTGATCGCCTCCATGCCATGACGCAATGATTCAGTAATTGATGCAAATGGAGTCCCGACCAAGTATTGAGTGCATTTACTGAACATACATTTCAGTAGGCCAACATTTCAGATGTTAAAATCATTTTTTCAAGGTGGGGTTATAAAGTTTTCTAATTTGCTGAGATAATGACTTTAGGGTTTTTATTGGTTGTTAGCCATAATCATCAACATTTACAGAAATAAACACTTGAAATACATTACTCTATTCGTAATGACTCTATCTAATATATGAGTTTCACTTTTTGTATTGAAGAACTTAAATTAATTATCTTTTTTATGATATTCTAATTTTGTGAGATGCAACTATATATATATTATATATATATATATATATATATATATATATATATATATATATATATGTATATAGATATGAGTATATATATATATATATATATATATATATATATATATATATATATATATATATAGCTCTGGCAAAAGTGAAGAGACTACTGCAAAATGTCCAGTTTGTCTGATTTTTCTTTTTATAGGTATATTTTTTAGTAAAATGTAAATTGTTCATGTATTCTATAACTTCTGACAACATGTCTCCAAATTTCCAAGCAATAAATTTTGTATTTTTTTCTGAAAGGGAGAAATGGGCAAAATTTTAAAAAAAACAGTGCTTTCAGACCTCAAATAATGCAAAGAAAACAAGTTTATAATCATTTAGAAACAACAGTACTAATGTTTTAACTCAGGAAGAGTTCAGAAATCAATATTTTATGGAATAACCATGATTTTTAATCACAGCTTTCATGCGTCTTGGCATGCTTTCCACCATTGACACTGCTTCTGGCACAAAAATGTAAGCAGTTCTTCTTTGTTTGATGGCTTATGACTATCCATCATCCTCTTTATTACATTCCAGAGGTTTTCAATGGAGTTCAGGTCTGGAGATTGGGCTGCCCATGACAGGGTTTTGATGTGGTGGTCTTTTAATTTTTGCCAGAGCAAAATATACACCCACAGTACATGTTATATGTTACTAGTATGTGAGATCATTAAGATCATCAAAGCTTTTACGCACAAAAAGTGACATAAAAGCCTTGAAAACTTGCAAAATTTTGGCTCAATTTGGAACTGTGCCAACAATTTATGATGTTAGGTGTTTCAATGCCAGTTTGTCGTAAAGTTGCCAAGCCAAAATGGGCGGAGATGGGGTAAGGTGGGGGTTTGATGCCACATATCTTCTAATTCATGACAAGCTGTGACATTCCCCACGCTAAAAATCTCACCTAACTGGAGTTTCAGCAGCACATTTCTTAGGATAAAGTCAATCTTCAACCATTCAAACATTTTTTTCCCTTGTGGCCCTTATGACACAGGTCTAACGATACTTCTAGCCTACTTCTGAAGAATTTGATCACCTTTAAAATAATGGTCTACCTGGTCTTTCACATCCTTTCTATTGTATTTCTTAACTAGGACTTGCAACCTTGTTAATTTCTTACAGTATAAACTATATGCTAAATGTAAAGTCAAAGTGATGGGAATACCATTTCTGAAAAAAAAATGAACAAATGAAAAACATACAAAATATAAGAAAATAGAGATAAAACCACTGCCAAAGCATTCTGGTGCTTGTTACTGATCGCACATTTGAAATATTATAGTCCGTAACCACTCTATGGATCACTCTCATAAATGGTCTCTAAGAATAACATAAGAACTCTGGAGACGTCGGGAAGACTAGGGGTTTTCTCATGCACTTATAACTACTAGATATCCCATACTGGATGAAAGACTTTGTGGGAACCAGTGACAGCTGAAAGAAGTCAGCCTCGCTGTCTTGAACTGCTGTCTTACCAGCTCAAGACTGGAATTCCACCTGTGCCTATCAGCTGTTGCCTCCTAGAGTTTTTACTACGTAATCCCACCATCTATAGAACCAAGTAGGACAACAAGGTCAGGACCACAATGTTCGGATCTCCATCAGCACAGGGAGGCATCAGCTATTCTCTCATTCTTCTAAGACAAACCTGTTCACCTTAAACTGAAAATCTTGAAATGCATGCTAAAACTGGCACACTCCAAGATGACCCATGTGTGTGCATGTGAGTGTAATTATGAAGGATGAAAAGCATCTTCAGATGCGATGGCTGTAAACAGATGAATTAATTTTATGTTTGCCGGTGTTATGGAGCCTGCGCTAGAAGTGAGATTAATTAAATGGACCAGGATTTATGGAGAAACTGGGAGGAAGAGAGAGAAATAGAAAGGAATTCAGTCCTTTGTTAAGACAAATGGCATTTGTCACCACGATGAAGCATTGTCTAAGGTAAGAGAAGCAAGAAAGATATTGAAGAAGTTAACCCCTAGCTGCTTTCAAGCAAACTGATCAGTAAAAACTACCATGCCCAACAAATAAAAGCCTAAAATAAGACAAATCATATTATTAAAGGGATCGCCCTTGAATAAAAACGGCAATTTTTTTTATTTTCTAGAAACAGTGCCCCTCCTGTCTATGGGCTGTGTCTGATATTGCAACTTAGCCTTAATCATTCAAATATCAAGACTTTGGAGCGATTTCAAAACAGGTTTCTGTAGACTATATCAATCACAGTAATATCTGACAAGAGTGATGTGAATACCGAAATAGAAAAAGGTTAAGCTCGTAAGTGCTAGGTCCCTGCCAAGTATTTAAGGGAATTATCACATACTTTAAAGATGTGGTTACTGAAAAGTCTGATGCCAAATTAAACAGTCAAGGAAAGAGCAATGGCCAAACATTGTGTGGAAATAAGTTGTGTAGAAAGTTAAAAGGCGATCACTGAAAATGGCCAGTCTTTCTATGGTTATCACTTGGGAGTGTTGATGGGTGTTAATACTGTGGATAGAAAGCTGATGAGGGAAAGGGCTCATTTAGATGTCAGTTTTTCACCTATGTGTTCTATCTGTGGCTTTCACAAATAGATTATGCATCGATTATAATCTATGGAGGTGTCCAAATGTGTGTATTTTTTGCGATCTGTGCGTCAACAAAAGAAATCACAGAGACATGTAGGAAGAGGGGTTATTATCAATGTCTGATCTGTGGGGGGGTGCGACACCTGGCTCCCCCACCAGTCACCTGTTTCCGGTGTCAGCGCCGATCGGAAAATGAACAGTTATGTCTACAGAATAAGTCCTGCACACCCACCCCCTATTGATTTAAATAGGAGGAGAATGTGCAGTAGCCATCGGCTACTCTAGCTGAGCAGTTACGGCTGCCACTGACATGGGGGACAGCTGGTCAGAGGGAGTGCTCCCACCAATCAGACATTGATGACCTATCCTAAGGATAGGCCATCAATGTTGAAGTCCAAGACAATCCCTTCAAAGCAATCCACAAAGAAGAGAAGATATTATTTGGCTAAACATATTAATTAAGGTGGCAGTTACTATGTGTTTTATGGATATGAGTGTTGAATAATTTTGTTTACAGTAATAATCCATATACTGCAATACTTATTGAGGTCCCTTATCATTAGAAGTAAAGTAGAGTGCATTAAAACATTGCGCCTAGCTACACTTACACTGCAAGGGCTGCATATGACAGGAGTCTCAGTACCATTATACTCAGCAACATGTTCATTCTCAGAGCGATGTCTCAGTCCCGCACAAGAGACGCTGTTCTAAACATGTGTCAGCGAGATGGATGGATTTATTAAGTGAGGGAGGCTCACTGTGACAGTCTGGGCTATGTAATATACAGTTAAAGAGCCTCACGGAGCAGAGGGGATATGAGAATCAGCTGAAAGGAGAAGCAATGCTTGAACTCCTCATACATCTCGCCCAGAGGCTGACAGAGGACGGAGAGTAACACTGAGTAACACTTATCATCAGAGTCAGGTCGAGCAGTGTAATACATGGAGAATACTTCATAAGGCATGATTTATAACCTTATCCTGTGAAACTAGTAACCAGCTGTTCTGGATGATAGGAACACTCCAACTGCATCTCTCGAAGTTCTTCAGTAATTCCCCATCTTCTGAATTGTTAAAATGTATCTGCAATTTCTTAAATCATTTGCATTCTACAAAGTATTCAATATATAAATGACCAGTCAAGCACCCAGGGCCATGTTTCTGAGAAGGGCTACGATATAATCGTTCTTCCTTTGGTAAATGTGTTGGTTTTAGTAGGATATATCAAGAATGTATTTGGTTTGATATTGCCCTGGTTCAGGCATCCTCCTTCTAAGGTAATTTAGATCAGCAATGTTTATGACCAATCGCATTATATCCTATATGAGTGTTTTCCGGTACTTCAATACTGTCGATCCATTCTTAGGTCATTAATTTCAGATCAAGGGTGGTGTGACCCAATCACCCCCATGGATCTACAGAAGAAAGGCACAGTGATGTCCTCTGTACTCCATAGATTGTGTTGTAGTACTGACTGGTACTGGGGTTCTCTAATTTCCATTCTCTTTAATGGAAGAGATCTGCAGGACCATTTAGGTCCTCTACACAATGTATGAAGATGTTCCAGTTCCGATCCATAACAGTCCCTTGAAACAGCTGAATGGTGGGGATATTTGAAGTCAGACCCAACCGGTTTAACATTGATGACACATCCTAATCATTAATAAAGTACCACAAAACTCCTTTGTACAAAAAAAGTGGCAACAAACCTATACCTAAGGGCATAAAATAACAAAATTGATAGATTTATAGGGTAGACACGTGGATTGAAAGGGAAAGCGAAGACTAACTACGAAAAGCATCTCTTGCTCTGAAGAAGCCAACATGACCATAGTTTACATATATATAGTTTGCTTTCAGTAGGAACTATCTACTACCTAATTTCGCTGTGGTAGTACTCCAGGACTATTAAACTCTTACTACCATACTCCATCATACAATAAAGCGGACCATTAATATATAATTAATGATATCATTGATGTCAAGAGACCCTTCTAACAAAAATAGATTGTTCAAAGCAAAAGTAGGCAATTTGGAGTAAATATTGCATCTTTTGCGGTATTCTTGTCTCTACAAGAGCTTCACCAAATTGAGTTTCTCTTGGGTTTACATGTCTGTAGAAAGACACTGACTTGGATTCTGTTACTGTAGCTCATATTTTAGAAAAAGAACTCATGACTCAATGGAAATCTACCACTTGAATATATCTCACTTGATAAATTATCACTTGTTAATTTATCGCTTGAACTTTTCTCACTTTGCGCCTAATGTTTAATATTTATAAAAAAAAAATCAAGTTCATTTTCCAGACACCGAGACATCTGTAGCTGGTAAAAAATATTAACTGAGAAATAGAGGTGTGATGGACGTCTTCTACCGGGTCAGCCTTTATGAAAGCCACCGGCAATGATAATGAGATGCATTGTAAATAAAACATAAATTAGGATGTAAATGATCATTACTGACATATATTACTTTAACAGCCTGTAAAATCTCCCATCACAGTAGGGTTCAGTATTAAAAAAAAAAAAAAACATGATGGAGGGAGGGGATCTTATTCTCTACCCAGTGCAACAAGCAACAGATTTCTCAACAGGCATACCCAATTGATGGATCTGCCGTAGACTGAAAACAACACTGCATCCAAACTGGGGTAGTTCTTTATCCCTTCCCTAAATAGAAAAGTGTTGAAAATCACTCAGACCAACCCAGACGTCCTGCCTAATTTCTACACTTTTGTTTGAAAAAAGCCACTGGGGCTTTATAAATATGGCATTGGATAACCGGAATAAAGACATTACTCAATATAGTTAATATGGGAGAAATCACTACTAGGTCCCAACCCTGGGGGCAGGTTTACTACGCTGAATGGGACAATTTGCATCACAGAACTGTCTATGTAATGTAGAAATTTTCTATGCCATACTCGACAAGGTGTATGGCTTTGCTGGCAAGAGACATGGATTGTTAGAAATGGGCATGACCTACTGTATGGAACTGTGAGATAAAAAAATTCACCCAGATTTTGACACACATTTCTGACTCTAAAGGTACTTTCACACATAACGATTTCGTTAACAATATCGTTGCAACGTCACGCTTTTGGTGACGTAGCAACGATCCCGCTTAACGATCTCGTTATGTGTGACAGCGACCAACGATCAGGCCCCTGCTGGGAGATCGTTGGTCGTTGGGGAATGATCAGGACCTTTTTTGGTCGCTGATCACCCGCTGTCATCGCTGGATCGGCGTGTGTGACGCCGATCCAGCGATGTGTTCACTTGTAACCAGGGTAAATATCGGGTTACTAAGCGCAGGGCCGCGCTTAGTAAGCCGATATTTACCCTGGTTACCATTGTAAAAGCTAAAAAAAAAAAAAACAGTACATACTCACATTCCGATGTCTGTCACGTCCCCCGCAGTCAGCTTCCCGCACTGACTGTCAGCGCCGGCCGTAAAGCAAAGCACAGCGGTGACGTCACCGCTGTGCTCTGCTTTACGGCCAGCGCTGACACAGTCAGTGCGGGAAGCTGACGCCGGGGGACGTGACAGACATCGGAATGTGAGTATGTACTGTTTTGTTTTTTTTTTACTTTTACAATGGTAACCAGGGTAAATATCGGGTTACTAAGCGCGGCCCTGCGCTTAGTAACCCGATGTTTACCCTGGTTACCCGGGGACTTCGGCATCATTGAAGACAGTTTCAACGATGCCGAAGTCGTTCCCCTGATCGTTGGTCGCTGGAGAGAGCTGTCTGTGTGACAGCTCCCCAGCGACCACACAACGACTTACCAACGATCACGGCCAGGTCGTATCGCTGGTCGTGATCGTTGGTAAGTCGTTTAGTGTAATGGTACCTTAAGTAAGCCAACTAATAGGGTAGACTACACAAACTAAAGATGCATTTATCATCCAGTATGAAACATTGCGAGATGTAGTGTCTTTTCAACCTATCTACTGTAACTTGGCACTCTCAAAGACAGTATTAACAGATATGCTATATACTATTCCACCCATATAAGTTTTGTGATACTGCACATTTTTTACATGAAGATGCAGATAATGCAGCCTTCTAAGTTCATACAGTTCAATTGAGGTATGGGTATTATTTATTTTTAAAGGTATTCCAAGACCAGATCCTAGGAGGTCTTTCCATCATAGGGCATGTGTAGTAACCACTCTAAATTACCGTATATACTCGAGTATAAGCAGAGATTTTGAGCCCATTTTTTAGGCTGAAAGTGCCCCTCTCGGCTTATACTCAAGTCATTGTCACAGGGGGTCGGCGGGGTAGAGGGTGTGGTGGCTATGACATCATACTCACCCTCCCGGCACGGTCTCAGCACATCTCTGCTTCTCAAATGGTCTCGGCGTTGGCAGCTTGTTCCTGTGTTCAGCGATCACGTGGTACCGCTCATTAAAGTAATGAATATGGACACACCTCCACTCCCATAGGCATGGGGCGCATATTCATTACTTTAATGAGTGGTACCATGTGACCGCTGAACACAGGAACAAGCTGCCAAAGCCGAGATCATTTGAGAAGCAGTGAATAGCAGAGACCATGCCGGGAGGGTGAGTATGACGGGGGAGGGGGAGCCATGCAATATTCACCTGTCCCCGTTCCCACTCCAGGCTCTGTCTTCTATATCCTCTGGCTGTGACGTTCAGGTCAGAGGGCGCAATGATGTGTTTAGTGTACGCCCTCTGCCTGAACAGTCACTGCACAGACCCAGAAGACACAGCGGTGCGCAGCGGTGGAACGGGGACAGCTGAATATCGCAAGTGCCAGTGTCCTAAGTCAGCGGAGACTCCCGCACCTGGCCCCCATAGCGCGCCGGTTTCCCGCCTGCTCAGGACCCCGGCACCTCTCCCCCAGCGATGAGAGGTGAGTATGTCTTTTTTTTTTTTAAATCGCAGCAGCAGCATATGGGGCATATTATGCTATGGAGCATCTTACGGGGCCATCAACCATTATGGAGCAGCATAAGGGGTTATATTATTCTATGGAGCATCTTATGGGGCCATCAACCTTTATGGAGCAGCATATGGGGTTATATTGGAGCGGCCCCCAAACGCAGGGCAATGGGGTACTCAGTACCGGGTCTCTCTCTCTGTTCTGGGGATGTCACGGTGGCCTGACCCGGTCCGTGGCCCTGCTAAGGGGCGCCCAATTAAAGATGTAGGTGACAGTGTAGGTCGCAGTAAATAACAAGGACACAGGGTTGCAGTCTCTTTACCTCTTTACTGAAGACTTCGGCATCCGCAATCCAGAGCACTGCTAACAGGGCTGGCTGAGACCGGCCGGTCCAAAGGCACATCCAGAGTTCCCTTTACAGGTGGAAATCAGTGACCTTCCTACCAGCGCCTGTGTGTTGTAGTACCTCCCTGCTGAGCACCACGGGATAGTCCTCACAACTGTCGTGTATGTTTCTGTTCTTTCTCTCCGTCCCCCAGATGATATGGATAGGACGCACCCGTATGACGGGGTAGGCCTGGAGTTATTTTATAGGGACCCTAGGGACGCCCCTCTCCCACAATTGCCTCCGATGTCTTCATTAGGTGTAAAGGTGAGACAGCCAACCTAAAGTTAACTGCCCGGCCATAGTTCAAAGTAATGCGTAGAGTCTCTTCCTCGGCGTTCCGGCCGCCGGCTACGCGCCTCAGAAGGATGTTGCTGATCTTGAGGCACGACTCCTTCTGGTTCTATCTCCTTTGTGCTGTGATCCCGTTTCTCACTTCTCCACAATATGCTTTGCTTCGTGTCCTTTCTTAGGAGTCTGCCGCTATAAGGCACAGGCACGGCTCCGTAACGATCTGTCTGTGCTAGGCCGCTGTCAGGATCCCACCCCTGACAGGTCCTCTCTCGAACTCTCCCCAGCTACTTTCTGTCTAACTTCCTATCCAACCCCCAGTTTTACCCATGTGTGAGGAGTGGCCTAATAGATAGGACCTTTGCTCCCCCTGGCGGCCAGAGTGTGAAGTGTAATGTGTGTCTGTGATACCTGCAAGGTGAACTCTTTTAGTGCAATCAGACGTACCATCACTCCCCCTGGTGGAAGAGCGACGTTACTGCAACGACCAGACTCTGGGGCGCTGCACTATTATTCTATGGAGCATCTTATGGGGCCATCAACCTTTATAGAGCACCATATAGGGTTATATTATTCTATGGAGCATCTTATGGGACCATCAACTTTTATGGAGCAGCACATGGGGTTATATTATTCTATGGAGCATCTTATGGAGCAATCAACTTTAATGGAGCAGCATGTGGGGCATATTATTCTATGGAACATCTTATGGGGCCATCAACCTTTATGGAGCATTATATGTGGCATATTATTCTACGGAGCATCTTATGGTGCCATCATTAACCTTTTATGCAGCATTATATGGGGCATATTTTATTATGGAGCATCTTATGAGGCCATCATTAACCTTTTATGCAGCATTATATGGGGCGTATTTTGTATGGAGCATCTTATGTGGCCCATCATGAACTGTATGGAGCATTATATGGAGCTCCTGATTCAATATGGATATTCAAAAACACTTAACCTACTGATGTCTCAATTAATTTTACTTTTATTGGTATTTATTTTTATTTTTGAAATGTATTAGTACCTGCTGCATTTTCCAGGCTTATACTCGAGTCAATAAGTTTTCCCAGTTTTTAGTGGCAAAATTAGGGGTCTCGGCTTATACCCGGGTCGGCTTATATTCGAGTATATATGGTAATCCACTATGTCCATAAGGATAGTCACTCTGGTTCACTCACCCAAGGCAAAGAAAACTTGCCATAAGACTATATACGAAAACTTCCAAATACCACTTTCATCCAGTCATCCAAAGGCATAAAGTAACAATATTGCTATGTGTTTGTCACAACTTATGCAGACAGAGAAGAGGCTAACATAGAAATCACTGTCCTCTGCCTAGTGCAGGCACCAGAAGTGAAGCTGCCAAACCCCGGACAATAGCATGAACATGATGATCTGATTGCATCAAACATAGTTTAATAATAGTGCAGCGCCCCAGAGTCCTGGTCGTTGCAGTACTGTGGCTCCGCCACTAAGGGGAGCCATGGTGCGTCTGATGGCACTGAAGGAGTTCATCTGATCAGGTATCACAGACACCAATACATTTCACAGCCGGGCCCCCGGGGGGAGCTAAGGGTTCTATTCACTAGGCCACTCCCCACCATAGTGGGTAAACTGGGGGTCAGGCAGGAAGTTAGATCAGAAAGCTGACTGGGTTGGAACCAGGCAACACCTTGTGGCAGAGGGTGTTGTGGGGGAAGAGACAGTAGGGTCTCTGTCAGGGGTGGGATCCTGACAGAGGCTTGGCAACTTGAACGAACGTAACGGGACCGTGCCTGCTCCGGGTAGCGGCGGTGCCCAAGGAAGGATTAGAAGCAAGATAGATTGTGCTGAGTGAGAAACGAGATCACGCAAAGGAGAAATACCAGTAGGAGTCGTGCTGTAAGACCGAAGCAACATCCTACTGAGGCGCACTACCGGTGGCCGGAACGCCGAGGGAGTATCATAACATTCAGCTTCAAGCAATACTCCAAACAGCGGCAGGACAGTCAGTCTAAGGCGGGCTGTCTTACTTATATCACCTATGCAGTCTTGGGGGGCAACTTGTGGAGAGGGGCGACTCTAGGGTCCTGGAAGAGCTCCGAGCCTACCCGTCAAACGGGTGCCGTTCCAACCAGAACATCAGGGAGGGACGGAGGATTAGCAGAACATCATCTAATCGAGTTGTGAGGGAACTTAAGAAACAGACACAACAGTTGTGGGGGACTTTCTGTAAGCACAGCAGGGAAGGACCACAACACATAGCGCTAGAAGGAAGGCACCGATTTCCACCTGTGAAGAGAACTCTGGAGGTGCCATTGGACCGGTCGGACTTGCGCAGCCTGGTGAACCGTGTTCCGGACTGAGGACCCAGAGATCTTCAGTAAAGAGGTAAAGAGACTGCAACCTGGTGTCCTCGTTATTTACTGCACCGCACCACTACAGCGTCACCACCATCATCCATATCTATTATTCACTGTACGCCCCACGGCAGGGTCACGGACCGGGGCCTAGCCGCCGTGACAACCCCAGAGCAGAGACTCAGAGGCCCGGTACCGGGTACCCCTCGGCCCTGCGGCAGTGGGGGCGCTACAATATTAGTAGCTATATAGCTTACTATATGAGCATAGCCATTTTAGGTACTGAAATTTCTGTTGCGACTAAGACCCTATTCCTGGGGGCACATAGATACTACACTAATCCTACATTACAAATATAACTATAAGGATTTGGGATCTCCTCACACAAGAGTCTAGTGATTGTTTCACCCTTGACATCCATTGTCTGACTCATGGAGCAATATGGTGCTTCACAGATGACCAAAGAAGATGGGAACAATACTCCTTCTACAAACCTTTACATATATCAGCTGCATCGCCTGCCTTCACGCTACATATGCTCATGGCTGTGTCTTTGAATGTTGGTGTCCTTAATAACAGAAATAATCTGGTATTTCCTTATAGTAGACTTGCATCATACAGCATGCAATTACAGTTGTGCTCAAAAGTTTACATACCCTGGCAGAATTTTTTCTTTCTTGTCCTTATTTCAGAGAATATGAACGATACACCAAAACTTTATTTACAAACTACTGTGATGTCTCTTTTTATATCATAAAGACAACCCAAAACATCCAAATGACCCTGACAAAAAAGTTCACATAACCTGGTAATTTTGGCCTGATAACATGATACTAAAGGTAACATCCTCACCTGTGACTCGTTTGCTTGTAATTAGTGTATGCACATAAAAGCTGAGTGAGGGTACCGTCTCACATAACGATTTACCAACGATCACGACCAGCGATACGACCTGGCCGTGATCGTTGGTAAGTGGTTGTGTGGTCGCTGGGGAGCTGTCACACAGTCAGCTCTCCAGCGACCAACGATGCCGAGGTCCCCGGGTAACCAGGGTAAACATCGGGTTACTAAGCGCAGGGCCGCGCTTAGTAACCCGATGTTTACCGTGGTTACCAGCGTAAAAGTTAAAAAAAACAAACAGTACATACTTACATTCCGGTGTCTGTCCCCCGGCATTCTGCTTCTCTCCACTGTGTCTGTGCCAGCCGGAAAGCACAGCGGTGATGTCACCGCTGTGCTCGCTTTCCGGCTGGCCGGCGCTCACAGTGCAGAGAAGCAGAATGCCGGGGGACAGACATCGGAATGTAAGTATGTACTGTTTGTTTTTTTTTACTTTTACGCTGGTAACCACGGTAAACTTCGGGTTACTAAGCGCGGCCTTGCGCTTAGTAACCCGATGTTTACCCTGGTTACAAGCGAACGCATCGCTGGATCGCTGTCACACACAACGATCCAGCGATGACAGCGGGAGATCCAGCGACGAAAGAAAGTTCCAAACGATCTGCTACGACGTACGATTCTCAGCAGGATCCCTGATCGCTGCTGCGTGTCAGGCACAGCGATATCGTATGGATATCGCTGGAACGTCACGGATCGTACCGTTGTAGCGACAAAAGTGCCACTGTGAGACGGTACCCTGAGTTTCTGGGATGCAGACAGACTCTTGCATCTTTCATCCAGCCACTGATGATTCTGGATTGTGAGTCATGGGGAAAGCAAAAAAAAATTTCAACGGATCTACAGGAAAAGGTAGATGAACTCTATAAAACAAGACAGGGATACAAAAATATATCCAAGGAATTAATAATGCTAATCAGCAGCATTCAAACTGTGATTAACAAATGGAAAATCAGGCGCTCTGTAAAAACAAAACTATGGTCAGGTAGACCAACAAAAATGTTGTCGGCAACTGTCAGGAAAATTGTTCGGGATGCAAAGAAAAACTCACAAATAACATCAGCTGAAATACAGACTCTCTAAAAACTAGCGGTGTGGCTGTTTCAAGATGCACAATAAGGAGGCACTTGAAGAAAAATGGGCTGTATGGTTGAGTCATCAGAAGAAAGCCATTACTGTGCAAATGCCACAAAGTATCTTGCCTACAATACACAAAACAGCACAGAGACAAGCCTCAAAACTTCTGGAACAAGGTAATTTGGAGTGATGAGACCATAATTGAACTTTTTGGCCACAACAATAAATGTTACATTTGGAAAGAGATCAACAAGGCCTATGATGAAAGGAACACCATTCCTACTGTAAAGCACAGAGGTGGATCGCTGATGTTTTGGGGATGTGTGAGCTACAAAGGCACAGGAAACTTGGTCAAAGTTGAAGGAAAGATGAATGCAGCATGTTATCAGCAAATACTGGAGGCAAATTTGCACTCATCAGCCCGTAATATGCACATGGGACTTACTTGGACGCTCCAACATGACAGCAATTCAAAACACAAGTCCAATTCGACCTGTCATTGATGACAGCAGGACAAAGTGAAGGTTCTGCAGTGGCCATCTCACTCTCCTGACCTCAATATCATTGAGCCACTCTGGGGAGATCTCAAGCACGCAGTTCATGCTAGATAGCCCAGTACTTTACAGTAACAGGAGGCTTTATGCAAAGAAGAGTGGGCAGCTTTACCATCTGAGGAAGTAAAGAACCTCATCCACAACTACCACAAAAGACTTCAAGCTGCCATTGATGTTAGAGGGGGCAATACACAGTATTAAGAAATGGGGTATGTGAACTTTTGATCAGGGTCATTTGGATGTTTTAGGTTGTCATTATGATTTAAAAGAGAAAACACAGTAGTTTGACAGTAAATTGCTTCACCCAATCACAAACCATGAGTGAAGAAAAAGTTTTGGTGTTATCATTCATATTCTCTGAAAAAAGGCAAAGAAAGCAAAAATTCTGTATACTGTATATTGTAATGGAGTTGCAGTATAGAGCTGTTTAAACCAAAATTGGTAGACAGTGATGCATAGCCCATCAATGTATTATTATTATAGCCCTAGATTATTGAAAGAAATGATGGCACAACTACATAGATTACAAGATTCAGATAGACCAAAGTAAAGCGCTCTCCCATAACTAAGCAAAATATGACTTAGAACACAAGTGCGATAGCCATGGGTATACAAAATTATGTTTGTGTTAAATTAAAAAAAAATTATTAATATTAAAAACAATAATAAAAGAAAATATCATGCATAGCTACAGTTGCATAAACATGTAACTTAACTAGACAAATTGTTTGAGACATAAAGAGGAGTGATTTGACTAAAGGTATATAAAAATATTGTGAATTGATATCCTGCAAAAGATAATGAAAAACACCTAAAAATATGTAAATGTTAGATATGCCCACTAAAGGAAAAATAGGGAGCTAAAGGGAAAATAGGAGCTATTAGGTACATAAATACAGTGGGGAAAAAAGTATTTAGTCAGCCACCAATTGTGCAAGTTCTTCCACTTAAAAAGATGTCAGAAGCCTGTAATCGACATCATAGGTAAACCACAACTATGAGAGTCAAAATTGAGAAAACAAATCCAGAAAATCACCTTGTCTGATTTGGCAAGATTTATTTTGGAAAAATAAGTATTTGGTCACCTAAAAACATGCAAGATTTCTGGCTCTCACAAACCTGTAACTTTTTTAAGAGGCTCCTCTGTCCTCCACTCATTACCTGTAGTAATGGCACCTGTTTGAACTTATCAGTATAAAAATCACCTGTCCACAACTTCAAACAACCTCAAACACTCCAAACTCCACTATGGTGAAGACCAAAGAGCTGTCGAAGGACACCAGAAACAAAATTGTAGCCCTGCACCAGGCTAGAAAAACTGAATCTGCAATAGGCAAGCAGCTTGGTGTGATGAAATCAACTGTAGGAGTAATAATAAGAAAATGGAAGACATACAAGTCCATTGATAATCTCCAACAATGTGGAGCTCCACGCAAGATCTCACCCCATGGGGTCAAAGTGATCACAAGAACGATGAGCAAAAATCCCAGAACCACATGGGGGGACCTAGTGAATGACCTGCATAGAGCTGGGACCACTGTAACAAAGGCTACCAGCAGTAACTAAAGCAAAGAAAAAGAATCCACTGAAAAATTATTTGCACACCACCCATGATGAATATCAAAAGGAACAACTTTATTGGTAACACAATGATTAAAAACAATTAAAAACGATACAGAACAACACTCCCCCATCAGGCCTGTTCAAAAATAACTGCTGCATGAATGACATGAGATCAAGCTCAGTGAGACACATGAAGGGACACCATGAAATAAAGCACAACAAATCAGTTTGTATCCCTAGTAAACCAATGTAAACCCAGGGTCTAGCATAGTATCCACTGTAGCACGTAATAATGCAATGCACCCCTGCTATCCGTAGGCAGAGGTGAAGGACCAGGGAAATCCTGTGCAGAGCACCAACCTGAAAAAACACAGTGTAACAAAGGTTACCATAAAGTCACCTGCAATAAAGATGGTAACCAAGCAGCCAAATACAGAACAGGACCGACAGGCTGGAGGTCCCAACGCGTATCGCGGTTACAAGGACCGCTTCGTCAGGGGGAGTACTTACCATGTCAAGTAACATCCTTATATATAAGATGCGGTAATCGGTAAACGCCAGCATGTGTGCCGCCATGGACCGGAAATCACGTGGCCGGAAGGAGAGGAGTGAATACCTTAGAGAAGTATAGAACCACTGGCGCCTGTGCAGAAGGTGAAGAACGCAACTTGTGGGCAGATGTCTCTGCCCACACCTGTTCCAATGCGCACGCGCCGGTAAGCCAACCAGCGGTCCGCATAGAAACCAAAGAGGATGAGAGCAGCAACTGCAAACAGAGTAAGTAAATAAATAATAATCATGACAACAATGTCAGAGGTGAAAGAAAGGGATGAATGTTTTTAGAATATAAGGACCCGGGGAATAAGAACATGAGTCCACTGACCACCAATAAAGGGATATACTCCAAATACTCCCAAGCGGCACAAATGTCTATTAGGACAAAAAATGATGATTAGAACAAAACAAGAGTATAAATACAGATACATATGTATGAATAATGAATTTAAAGAAATACAAAATGTATATACATATGGATATGACATGGTCGAAGACCATTATAAACTATACAGCCCAAAAAGGGCACTTGCGACGTTGAGTCGCTGTACTCTAATATCAACCATGATGACGGCATGCATGCTCTTCTAGTCTTCCTTGACCAACAGGTAAACTCAGATAGACTGCACGACTCCTTCATTATTGATTTGCTTGATTTTGTTTTAGGGCACAATTTCTTTTTATTTGACCGGGTTTTTTATTTACAGACTTCGGGTGTGGCTATGGGGGCCCGTGGGGCCCCCTCGTTTGCTAGTCTTTTTTTGGGGTGGTGGGAACTCACTATCGTCTTCATCTCTGACCTCTTCAAAAACAGGGTGCAACAATGGTCGCGTTTCATTGACGATATTTTTTTCATTTGGTCGGGCTCCTTGGAGGAATTTTCCCAGTTCATGGAGGTCCTTAATAAGAATCCTTTTAATATTTTTTTGACTTATCAGTTTTCTTCTGTTACAGTTAATTTTTTGGATCTGGAGGTCAGATGTCGGGATGGTTCATTGTCTACATGCCTTTACCGGAAACCCACAGCTGTCACCGGATTTCTTGACTATCGGAGTTTTCACCCCAAACATACGAGGGATGGGGTCCCAACTGGCCAATTCCTCAGAGCCAGGACTCTGATTTCAGGAAAGAAGCCCAGGACCTCTCGGCAAAATTTAAAACCAGGAACTATCCTAAAAAATGCATCTCCCGGGCCTATCAGAGGGCGAGTCGGCAGACACAGGACTCTCTACTTGTTACCAACAGGAGGAGACCTGATAGCTATGTGCGTTTCATCCCGGGTTATCATACCCATTGGTCTAAGGTGAGCAGGATTCTGAATGATCATTGGAGGATTTTAGCTACTGATACATTAACATCTCTGGTCATTAGTGCTCGGCCATTGATCACGGCCAGAAGGGCGACCAATTTTAAGGACATACTCACCCAGAGCCACTATAGGAGACCCACATGGAGGCTTAATCGCGGATTAACCTTGAGGGGCTCCTTCCCGTGTGGGGATTGTAGCATATGTCCGTTTATGCACCCCGTCCGTGATATGTTCTGCAATCCTGTTGACCAAACACAGCATAAACTTAAGGCTTATATCAATTGCAAAACTTCTCATGTTGTCTATGCCCTGATTTGTCCATGTCCTTGCATTTATGTAGGCCAGACTTCGCAAGAATTGCGACGGAGAATGCAATGCCATCTGTCTACTATCAACACGGCAGCTGGGGACATTTGGAAGGGCAAGACGCTCAGCACAGTGGCCTCACATTTTTTACTCCATCATGGGGGCAGCTATGCCAACACCAGGATCGTTGGTTTGGAGCATGTCAGGAGCTTGGGCAGAGGTGGTTCTCTACACAAACGGCTTTTACAAGTCGAGTCTCGTTGGATCTGTTCACTTCATTCCACAGCGCCCCAGGGAATCAACGAGGACCTACATTTTACGGGTTTCCTAGGCTAAACAGGTCATCTGGTTGCCAGGACCATGGTCCGGGCTTCTGCCTTGGCTCGCACTGGCTCCTGAGAGGGGACTCTATGGCCGTCTCATATTCATGAACATGTCGCACATTGGACTGCCAGTTTGTGACCTTTTGACAAGACTGGATGGGTCAGAACCCCTGTGGACTTTGAGTAGCTAATTATGCTTCCCTTCCCTTTTTGGGCTGTATAGTTTATAATGGTCTTTGACCATGTCATATCCATATGTATATACATTTTGTATTTCTTTAAATTCATTATTCATACATATGTATCTGTATTTATACTCTTGTTTTGTTCTAATCATCATTTTTTGTCCTAACAGACATTTGTGCCGCTTGGGAGTATTTGGAGTATATCCCTTTATTGGTGGTCAGTGGACTCATGCTCTTATTCCCCGGGTCCTTATATTCTAAAAACATTCATCCCTTTCTTTCACCTCTGACATTGTTGTCATGATTATTATTTATTTACTTACTCTGTTTGCAGTTGCTGCTCTCATCCTCTTTGGTTTCTATGCGGACCGCTGGTTGGCTTACCGGCGCGTGCGCATTGGAACAGGTGTGGGCAGAGACGTCTGCCCACAAGTTGCGTTCTTCACCTTCTGCGCAGGCGCCAGTGGTTCTATACTTCTCTAAGGTATTCATTCCTCTCCTTCCGGCCACGTGATTTCCGGTCCATGGCGGCACACATGCTGGCGTTTACCGATTACCGCATCTTATATATAAGGATGTTACTTGACATGGTAAGTACTTCCCCTGACGAAGCGGTCCTTGTAACCGCGATACGCATTGGGACCTCCTGCCTGTCGGTCCTGTTCTGTATTTGGCTGCTTGGTTACCATCTTTATTGCAGGTGACTTTATGGTAGCCTTTGTTACACTGTGTTTTTTCGGGTTGGTGCTCTGCACAGGATTTCCCTGGTCCTTCACCTCTGCCTACGGATAGCAGGGGTGTATTGCATTATTACGTGCTACAGTGGATACTATGCTAGACCCTGGGTTTACATTGGTTTACTAGGGATACAAACTGATTTGTTGTGCTTTATTTCATGGTGTCCCTTCATGTGTCTCACCGAGCTCGATCTCATGTCATTCATGCAGCAGTTATTTTTGAACAGGCCTGATGGGGGAGTGTTGTTCTGTATCGTTTTTAATTGTTTTTAATCATTGTGTTACCAATAAAGTTGTTCCTTTTGATATTCATCATGGGTGGTGTGCGAATAATTTTTCAGTGGCTTCTTTTTCTTTGCTTTAGTTACAGTGTATCAGCCACTCGTTTTTGCACCCCCATTATCTTTGGACTAATGTGCATTTAGTGTAGTGCGCCAGCTGTTTTGGTATCTTACATTAAAGGCTACCAGCAGTAACACACTACGCCACCTGGGACTCAGATCCTGCAGTATCAGACGTGTCCCCCTGCTTAAGCCAGTACATGTCCGGGCCCATATGAAGTTTGCTAGAGAGCATTTGGATTATCCAGAAGTGTGTTGGGAGAATTTCATATGGTCTGATGAAACCAAAGTAGAACTATTTGTTAGAAACAAAACTCATCGTGTTTGAAGGAGACAGAATGCTGAGTTGCATCCAAAGAACACCATACCTACTGTGAAGCATGGAGGTGGCAACATCATGCTTTTGGGCTGGTTCTCTGCAAAGGGACCAGGACGACTGATCCGTGTACATGAAAGAATGAATGGGGCCATGTATCATGAGATTTTGAGTGCAAACCTCCTACTATCAGCAAGGGCATTGAAGGTGAAACGTGGATGGGTCTTTCAGCATGATAATGATCCCAAGCACACCACCAGGGCAACGAAGGAGTGGCTTCATAAGAAGCATAAGAAGGTCCTGGAGAGGCCTAGCCAGTTTCCAGATCTCAACCCCATAGAAAACCTTTGGAGGGAGTTGAGCGTCCATGTTGCCCAGCGACAGGCCCAAAACATTACTGCTCTAGAAGAGATCAGCATGGAGGAATGGGCCAACGTACCACCAACAGTGTACCAATCTTGTGAAGACTTACAAAAAACGTTTGACCTCTGTCATTGTCAACAAAGGATATATAGCAAAATATTGAGATGAAGTTTTGTTAAAGACCAAATGCGTATTTTCCACCATAACTTGCAAAATAAATCTTGGCAAATCAGACAAGGTGATTTTATGGATTTGTTTTTTCAATTTTGACTCTCATACTTGTGGTCAACCTATGATGTCAATTACAGGCCTCTCTCATCTTTTAAAGTGGGAGAACTTGCACAATTGGTGGCTGACTAAATGCTTTTTTTCCCAACTATATATACTGGTAATAGATATATAGAGGTCCTAAATATACCTTTCATTGCTGCTGATAAGCACGGTATGGAAAAAGTATTTACATGGCCACAAACGTAATGCAGATGAAACCTAAACAGTCATATGAAACAACGCAAGAGCTGATATATAAAATGATAGTAGTAAATCATAGGAACATTGAGTACAACCAGTGTGGCAGCCACAGAAGTACCCCTGATGTGCATTTCGCGTGCTGCATCTTCCGAGGGGCTTGCTTCAGGGCGGGCCTGTGGGCAAGTCTTTCCTTATTATTCCTGGCTTTGAGCAGTAAGATAAGACTCTGCCTACAGTCCAGCCCCGGAACATGGGCATTTCATTAACTTAAAACTTCTAACAGTGATTACACAAGAACTACAAGACGGATTTCTGTACCCCAGGTTTCATTTTAATCAGTATAACACTGCTAACCTGACACTGCCTGTAGTTCACTAAGCAAAATCCTGCTTACATGTTCGCTTTAAAGACTTGTGATTTTGCATTGGGGCCCAGGAGCTTCAAGTAATGCCACTGGGAATAACCACAATCCACTGGCTAAATTGGACAGTGTATAAAAGGATCCTTGGCCTTCACCATTTACTGCCTATATATGGATCTGGATTTTGCTGAAGAGAATTCCTAGGTCACAGAGTAGTCTGCAGTGCTACTGGTAACTGACTGAAAGACCATGGTCAAATGCAGGACTAGGTGATACACAAATGTCAGGCAGTGGGGCACAATAACAAGGGAAAAGACATTTTGTGGCCAAGATGAAGCAAAGTGTCTTAAACCAGGAAATCCCAAAACAAGCCAAAAACATTTCAGTTTTTAGTAGGAGTAAATAATCAATCAGAAGGTAATCCATTAACATTAATATTATACTAAATATATCAGGAAGGCTAAACCAGTAGATGGAAATGTAGATGGTGCATTGTGGTCTGATTTGCGTACCAGTAGAATGCTCTAAATGGTTGGCCAGGCACTCAAACAATGAACATAATCTAATGAGTCTTCTGTTATCCTCCCAGGCCTGCCAAGAATTTTATTTTGTTGCCAGCCAATGACAATGGACAGTACAGAAACGAGGAAGGTGACAATGTATGGATGGTGAACTGTGCTGCAGCATGCAGCATTCCTACCACTGAAGACACAAATCGCATTGTGTGTATTGTATAATATGTGTTATGTCTTGCGTCTTTTGTATATATTGTAGTGTAGTAACGTATAGTGTTCAGTAATGTATAGGATTTGATAATGTAAGGTATTATAGTTTTATAAGATAGATAGTATAGGATAGGATAGATAGTTGTCTATAGTTTAGGTAGCGACATTAGTGTAAGATAGAGTTAATGTCTGGGACTAGCCCATAGGGGCAGGGGTTTAGTGTTAGGAAAAGTGACACAGTTCTTGTTACGTGTTCAGATAGGGTTTGGAGAGTAATGTGAGCAGTGCTGGCAAAAAATGGTGATCCAAAGAAGGAAACTTAAGACCATGGATAGTGAGATCCTGAAGAGGAAGTAACTAACTAGCCATAGTGGCCTTTTGGAGAAGGCATACTTGGATAGGAAACTGAGTCACAAACCCCTGAGCTTGCAACACCAAAGGTAAAGGACCTAAACAGGACTGAGTTTGTGGAACTGGTGGGGGTCCCGAACGGTAGATCCAGGGCACCAGTAGTGGAAGAAATAGGACGTGGAATAGCTGAGCAAGTAGAGAGACTTGCTGATCAGAATTGTGGCTTTCAGGTTGGGTTGTAGGAGGGTAAGATGAAACAGTGAGTTTGCAGAGCCCTGAAGTAGAACTACAGAGGAAGGATATAGTGTAAGGGTAAAATGCTTTATACCGGAAAGGAAACGTTCATAAGACTTTGTACCCACTATCCCTTGAACATAACCTTTGCCAAGCTATCATTCAGTAAAAACTCTGAACGACGGTCTCTTTTATTGAACTGTGGAACCTATGGTCCTGGATAGCCCACAACTCTGGCTATGCAGCGCCCCAGAGACCTGGTCGTTGCAGTACTGTCGCTCCGCCACTAAGGGGAGTGATGGTACGTGTGATGGCACTAAAGGAGTTCACCTGACCAGGTATCACAGTCACACATTACACTTCACACTCTGGCCACCAGGGGGAGCAAAGGGTTCTATGTATTAGGCCACTCCTCACACTTTGGTAAAACTGGGGGTTGGACAGGAAGTTAGGGAGAAGCTGACTGGGTTTTGCCCAGGTAACATCTAGTGAGAGGAGAGCGTTGCTTGGGAAGATCCAGGGGGGTCCCTGTCAGGGGTGGGATCCTGACAGAGGCCTAGCACAAGGACAGATCGTTACAGAGCCGCGCCTGCACTTCATTGCGGCTGCATCTTAAGAAAGGACACGAAGCGAAGTATATTGTGGAGAAGTGAGAAACGAGATCACAGCACAAAGGCGATAGAACCAGTAGGAGTCGTGCCCCGAGATCGGCAACATCCTACTGAGGCGCGTAGCCGGTGGCCGGAACGCCGAGGAAGTATTGGGCTCTACGCATTACTTCAAACCAATGGCAGGGCAGATAATTTTAGGTTGGCTGCCTCACCTTAATCACCTAATGAAGACAACGGAGGCAATTGTGGGAGAGGGGCGTCTCTAGGGTCCCTATAAAATAACTCCAGGCCTACCCCGTCATACGGGTGCGTCCTATCCATATCATCTGGGGGACGGAGAGAAAGAACAGAAACATACACGACAGTTGTGAGGACTATCCCGTGGTGCTCAGCAGGGAAGTACTACAACACCCAGGCGCTAGTAGGTAGGCAACTGATTTCCACCTGCAAAGAGAACTCTGGATGTGCCTTCGGACCGACCGGTCTTAGCCAGCCCTGTTAGCAGTGCTCTGGACTGCGGATGCTGAAGTCTTCAGTAAAGAGGTAAAGAGACTGCAACCTTGTGTCCTCGTCATTTAATGCGACCTACATCTGCACCTACATCTTTAATTGGGCGCCCCTTAGCAGGGCCAAGGACCGGGTCAGGCCACCGTGACATCCCCAGCACCGAGAGATAGACCCAGTACCGAGTACCCCGCTGCCCTGCGTCTGGGGGCCGCTCCAGCTACATGCAGTCTGCACAGGCGTGATGCCCTCACAACACAAGTCCACACACTCAGCCAGGACCGACGCTGTCATATAGCACGCAGGTGTGTAAAGGGAGACAAGTGCCCCTTCCCCCCACTCTTTTGTAGTTTCCAATTGGATAGGAGAGCAGGATGCTTGTTCTGTACTCTCAATATAGTATATGGAAAGTGACTATCAGACTAAGGCCAGGTTCACATCACTTTTTAACCACATGTCAGTGGTTATGTCAGGGCTTCCGCTTGAAATCCTGAAAAGCGTGATTCCGGCATATCCATTGATGGGGCCATTGACATTAATGAAGGAGAAAATGCAGTAAACCACGTGTTTGTGCCCACCTGAAAAAAGCAGACTCTACCGAAGATGAGGTCAGACACAGCACAAAGCGATTGCTTAATTAAAGTCAATGGTCCCATCGTCAGATATGCCTCAATCGCATTTTTAATGGTTTCAGACAAAAGCCCCGACAAAGCCACTGACGTGGCTGAAAAGTGATGTAAACCTGGCCTTACAAGAATGTTGGAAAAGTGGGAGGGAGCACAAACATGCTTGACTTCTCCTTTTCTTGTTCTTGCTAACTGTTCTATGGAATTGTCTGTTACTTCTCAGACTACTCATCAAAAACATATAGGAGAATGATATTTGATAACAACAAATGGAAATAACACTGGTCTACAAAAAAAAAAAAATTTCTGGCATGGACTTTAAGAACAGTTTTAGACTAATTTGAGAGTGCTGAATTCAAATCTGATCCTATAATTTCTCTATCACATCACGTTTTTGCGCTATAGGTATATAGCCTATTTTCATGAATTTATTCATGTAACCGGTTTATACAGTTCACTAAGGTAAATTTAGTTTTCATTTAGTCTCCCAATAAATGTGAGAATATCTTTGTTTTCTTTGAACATGCATAATTCCCATTTGTTATGATAACACCCTTGTTTTCTGTGCTACTGAGACAGTAGAGCTACAGCAGAGCATTGGGTAAAACTGAATGGCCTCAGCGACAGAGTTTGGCATCTGGCGATAAGAATGTCATCCATGATCCTCTAGTGGATAGGAAGGACATTGTCTTTCCTCCCTTACACATAAAACTTGGATTGATGAAGCAGTTCATCAAAGCTCTCAATCACAGTGGAGAATACTTTAACTATATATGTTCAACTTTTCCTGGTCTTAGTGAAGAGAAGAAAAAGACTGGAATATTTGATGGACCTGAAATAAGAACACTTATGAGAGACCCAAATTTTATCACATCAATAAATGAGACCGAAGAAAGAGCTTGGAATGCATTTTGTAATGTGGTGCAGAATTTTCTAGGGAATAAGAAAGCAGACAACTATGAAGAGATTGTGGAAGAGCTAATAATGAGTCTGCGAAATCTTGGATGTAGAATGAGTATCAAGATTCACTATTTACACAGCCATTTGGACTTTTTTCCAGAGAACCTTGGGGATGTGAGCGAGGAACAAGGGGAGCGTTTTCATCAAGACATTAAAGAACAGTATCAAGGCCGGTGGGACTCACATATGATGGCTGACTAATGCTGGAGCTTGATGAGAGACAACCCAGAAGCTGTACATCACAGATCAGCCAAGAAAAGAAAGTTCAAATAACTGCCATTTGTCATTCATCTGTGTGCCATATATATGTGTTTTTATATTATGTAGTTTAATTCTGTAAGTATATTTGATTTGCTGTACATAGACTTTGTAATCTTTGTTATTCCTTGATTAAAAATATACAAAATGTAGTACCGAAAATCATGTGTTTTTATCATAAAACATTAGGAGTAATTTTCATCAAAAATTGAAAATATCTCGAAATCCTGATGTGATAGCCAAAACAGAGTTCATATTTGTAATCAGCAGCCAAAATTGACTTAAAATATGTTTTAAAACCTTTTGCCAGAAAAATTGCGTTGACCAGTGTAATCAATCCTTTATGACTAGAGTTGAGCGACTTTTACTTTTTTTGGATCGAGTCGGGTTTTGCGAAACCTGTCTTTCTCAAAAGTCAGGTCGGGTGAAATCGGCCGATTATTGCGAAAAGTCGGGGGCCGACCGAAACACGAAACCCAATGCAACTCAATGGGGAATCAAAGTTGGCAGTGAGTGGAGGACAGTAAAACACCTACAGTGCCCATTTTAATGCCAAAAACATCAATTCTTGTTTCTTAAGCTTGTCAATCTTAATTTACCTTATAATAATAGTTAATCATTGAAAATTGGGGGTCATTTGGCTAAAGTTGTGGGGGGGGTAGGGCTGGTTCAAGTTTTTTGTGGGCCCAGGAAACGCGGACTACGTCACGGCGGTGGAGCAGGGAGAGGTAAGTATTTAAACTTTGCAAGCGCTGTGATCCTGGGCAAGCAGGGGGGGCCCACTCGTTCGCATTGGCACTGGCACAGGGCCCCTCAAAGTACGGCGGTGTGTTTGACGGCGGGGGGCGCCTCCCACCGGCAGAGACACTTTTGTGTACTATGAGGGGCCCTGTGCCAGAGACATCGCCAACGAGTATGCCCCCACACCTGATGAAGGAACCTGCACTTTCATCTGCACCTTCCTCTTTGTCCCCGTGTAAGGTGGTATAGTATGCGGGAAGGGGAACCTGACTTTCAGCAGGGTCAGATTCTGGCTGTGTAGAGTGCAAGGGGAATGTAGTGGTCTGGGTCAATGTGCCAGCAGACTCATCTAGCAGTGGCTGGGCAATGGGCAGGATGAGAAGGAAACACAGTTAGTAGGCCCAAATAATAAAGTAGGCTAAATGCAGTTCAAATGTGGTAACAGGATTAAACAGGCGGCATTGCTATGTTCAGTGGAGGACAACTATAATGAGTGGCAGACACAGTTAGTAGGCCCAAGTAATAAAGTGGGCCAAATGCAGTTCAAAATTGGTAACAGGAGTAAACAGGCGGCACTGCTTTGTTCAGTGGAGGAGAACAGCAAGCAGCGGCAGACACCTTTAGTAGGCCCAACCAAACAAGTAGGCCAAATGCAGTTTAATATTCGACACAGGATGAAAATTGAGGCTCAACTTTGTTCAGTGGAGGAGAAAAGCAAGGAGCGGCAGACACCGTTAGTAGGCCCAACCAAACAAGTTGCCACGGGGAGACTAGGTAAGCTAAGGCTGGTTACCCGGGCCCCTGCGATATCCCTCAGACTAGGGAAAACCCTGTCTGTCCCTCTCCCAGAATTTACACTAATGGTGTGTTTGTCTGGGCCACCAGGCCTGGCCCTGACTCCTGTTTCAGCCCTATGCTGAAACCACCACCCGCCACCCTGGAATAGACCACACACCAACCCCCACAGAAAGCACAGACAGGGAAAACTAAAAAACGCACCACGCCGCAGACACATAGGAAAACACAATAATGTGCCCAGGGCAAAACAAATACAAATATAGGAAGGAGAAATATAACAAAGGATAATACACCACCAGATACGATATTTCTACTCCAAGACCACCACTCCAGACCAGAATCACTAGGCACGAGGGACAAGCTATAATCGGCGACGCCCAAAGTCCAGCAATACTATTTAAAGGCTGTGGGCGTTACCCGGCCTCCAACCTGAGTACCAGCTAGATTAACCCTGGGCAACCTGGATAAAAATCTAGCCAGCGCCACTGAGCGTATAGTGGATGAATGTGGAATTACCACTGTCTGTCGGACGCCCTAGTGTGAATAGCGTCCGACATGACACAAGTAGGCCCAATGCAGTTTAATATTCGAAACAGGATGAAAATTGAGGCTCAGCTTTGTTCAATGGAGAACAACAAGCAGCAGCAGACACCGTTAGTAGGCCCAACCAAACAAGTAGGCCAAATGCAGTTTAATATCAGAAACAGGATGAAAATTGAGGCTCAGCTTTGTTCAGTGGAGAACAACAAGCAGTGGCAGACACCGTTAGTAGACCCAACCAAACAAGTAGGTCAAATGCAGTTTAATATTCGAAACAGGATGAAAATTGAGGCTCAGCTTTGTTCAGTGGAGGAGAAAAGCAAGGAGCGACAGACACCGTTAGTAGGCCCAACCAAACAAGTAGGTTAAATGCAGTTTAATATCCGAAACAGGATGAAAATTGAGGCTCAGCTTTGTTCAGTGGAGGAGAACAACAAGCTGCGGCAGACACCGTTAGTAGGCCCAACCAAACAAGTAGGCCAAATGCAGTTTAATATCCGAAACAGGATGAAAATTGAGGCTCAGCTTTGTTCAGTGGAGGAGAACAACAAGCAGCGGCAGACACCGTTAGAAGGCCCAACCAAACAAGTAGGCCAAATGCAGTTTAATATCCGAAACAGGATGAAAATTGAGGCTCAGCTTTGTTCAGTGGAGGAGAACAGCAAGGAGCGGCAGACACCGTTAGTAGGCCCAACCAAACAAGTAGGCCAAATGCAGTTTAATATTCGAAACAGGAAGAAAATTGAGGCTCAGCTTTGTTCAGTGGAGGAGAACAGCAAGGAGCGGCAGACACCGTTAGTAGGCCCAAACAAACAAGTAGCCCAAATACAGTTTAATATCCAAAACAGGATGAAAATTGAGGCTCAGCTTTGTTCAGTGGAGAACAACAAGCAGCGGCAGACACCGTTAGTAGGCCCAACCAAACAAGTAGGCCAAATGCAGTTTAATATTCGACACAGGATGAAAATTGAGGCTTAGCTTTGTTCAGTGGAGGAGAAAAGCAAGGAGCGGCAGACACCGTTAGTAGGCCCAACCAAACAAGTTGTCACGGGGAGACTAGGTAAGCTAAGGCTGGTTACCCGGGCCCCTGCGATATCCCTCAGACTAGGGAAAACCCTGTCTGTCCCTCTCCCAGAATTTACACTAATGGTGTGTTTGTCTGGGCCACCAGGCCTGGCCCTGACTCCTGTTTTAGCCCTATGCTGAAACCACCACCCGCCACCCAGTGAATAGACCATACTCCAACCCCCACAGAAAGCACAGACAGGGAAAACTAAAAAACGCACCACGCCGCAGACACACAGGAAAACACAATAATGTGCCCAGGGCAAAACAAATACAAATATAGGAAGGAGAAATATAACAAAGGATAATACACCACCAGATACGATATTTCTACTCCAAGGCGACCACTCCAGACCGGAATCACTAGGCACGAGGGACAAGCTATAATCAGCGACGCCCAAAGTCCAGCAATTCTATTTAAAGGCTGTGGGCGTTACCCAGCCTCCAACCTGAGTACCAGCTAGATTAACCCTGGGCAACCTGGATAAAAATCTAGCCAGCGCCACTGAGCGTATAGTGGATGAATGTGGAATTACCGCTGTCTGTCGGACGCCCTAGTGTGAATAGCGTCCGACATGACACAAGTAGGCCCAATGCAGTTTAATATTCGAAACAGGATGAAAATTGAGGCTCAGCTTTGTTCAGTGGAGGAGAAAAGCAAGGAGTGGCAGACACCGTTAGTAGGCCCAACCAAACAAGTAGGTTAAATGCAGTTTAATATCCGAAACAGGATGAGAATTGAGGCTCAGCTTTGTTCAGTGGAGGAGAACAACAAGCAGCAGCAGACAATGTTAGTAGGCCCAACCAAACAAGTAGGCCCAATGCAGTTTAATATGCGAAACAGGATGAAAATTGAGGCTCAGCTTTGTTCAGTGGAGGAGAACAACAAGCAGCGGCAGACACCGTTAATAGGCCCAACCAAACAAGTAGGCCAAATGCAGTTTAATATCCGAAACAGGATGAAAATTGAGGCTCAGCTTTGTTCAGTGGAGGAGAACAGCAAGGAGCGGCAGACACCGTTAGTAGGCCCAACCAAACAAGTAGGCCAAATGCAGTTTAATATCCAAAACAGGATGAAAATTGAGGCTCAGCTTTGTTCAGTGGAGGAGAAAAGCAAGGAGCAGCAGACACCATTAGTAGGCCCAACCAAACAAGTAGGCCAAATGCAGTTTAATATTCGAAACAGGATGAAAATTGAGGCTCAGCTTTGTTCAGTGGAGGAGAAAAGCAAGGAGCGGCAGACACCGTTAGTAGGCCCAACCAAACAAGTAGGCCAAATGCAGTTTAATATCCGAAACAGGATGAAAATTGAGGCTCAGCTTTGTTCAGTGGAGGAGAACAGCAAGGAGTGGCAGACACCGTTAGTAGGCCCAACCAAACAAGTAGGTTAAATGCAGTTTAATATCCGAAACAGGATGAGAATTGAGGCTCAGCTTTGTTCAGTGGAGGAGAACAACAAGCAGCAGCAGACAATGTTAGTAGGCCCAAACAAACAAGTAGGCCCAATGCAGTTTAATATGCGAAACAGGATGAAAATTGAGGCTCAGCTTTGTTCAGTGGAGGAAAACAACAAGCAGCGGCAGACACCGTTTCTAGGCCCAACCAAACAAGTAGGCCAAATGCAGTTTAATATCCAAAACAGGATGAAAATTGAGGCTCAGCTTTGTTCAGTGGAGGAGAACAGCAAGGAGCGGCAGACACCGTTAGTAGGCCCAACCAAACAAGTAGGCCAAATGCAGTTTAATATCCAAAACAGGATGAAAATTGAGGCTCAGCTTTGTTCAGTGGAGGAGAAAAGCAAGGAGCGGCAGACACCATTAGTAGGCCCAACCAAACAAGTAGGCCAAATGCAGTTTAATATTCGAAACAGGATGAAAATTGAGGCTCAGCTTTGTTCAGTGGAGGAGAAAAGCAAGGAGCGGCAGACACTGTTAGTAGGCCCAACCAAACAAGTAGGCCAAATGCAGTTTAATATCCGAAACAGGATGAAAATTGAGGCTCAGCTTTGTTCAGTGGAGGAGAACAGCAAGGAGCGGCAGACACCGTTAGTAGGCCCAACCAAACAAGTAGGCCACATGCAGTTTAATATTCGAAACAGGATGAAAATTGAGGCTCAGCTTTGTTCAGTGGAGGACAACTGTAATGGGAGGCAGACACAGTTAGTAGGCCTAAATAAGTAAGTAGGCTAAATACAGTTCAAAATTGGTAACTGGAGTACACAAGCAGCATAGCTTTGTTCAATGGAGGACAGCTGTAATGAGTGGCGCAGACAGACTTAGTAGGCCAAAAATAAAAAAGTAGGCTAAATGCAGTTTAAAATTGGTAACAGGACTCAACAGGTGGCATTGCTTTGTTCAGCGGAGTACAATTGTAAGGGGGGGCTGACACAGTTAGTAGGCCCAAAAAAGTAAGTAGGCTAAATCCAGTTAAAACTGGTAACAGGAGTAAACTGGCGGCATCGCTTTGTTCAATGGAGGACAACTGTAATGAGTGGCGCAGACACAGTTTGCAGGCCCACATCAAAAAGTAGGCTAAATGCAGTTCAAAATTTGTAACAGGAGTACACAGGCGGCATAGCTTTGTGCAGTGGAGGACAACTGTAAGAAGTGGGCAGACTGACACAGGTAGTAGCACCAAATGATAAAGTAGGCTAAATGCAGTTCAAAATTGGCAACTGGAGTACACAGGCGGCATTGCTTTCTTCGGTGGAGGACAACTGGAAGGAGTGGCTGACACAGTTAGTAGGCCAAAATAGTAAAGTGGGCTAAATGTCTGCCAAAACAATGTTCCTAAATAAACAGGTGGCATAGCTAGGTACAGGGGTGGGCTCCTCTGGTGAGTAGCAGACAGTGGTAGTTCGCACACAGTATTAACTGGTCTAAATGGAGGGCAGGGCCCCTGTATATTTTTACTATCATCTATCATTTTAACAAATTTGTATTGGCAGTGCCATTGAAGGATTTAACAGCACAGACTAAACAGTGGTGGAGCAGTGAGAGGTAAGTTTTGCAAGTGGTAGAGCACTGTTTGAGCTGGGGGAACACTCTCTCGTGGGCGGCAGTACTGGCACAGGGCCCCTCATATTACGACGGTGTGTCTGACGTTGGGTGTGCTCCACCACCGTCAGAGACACTTCATTGTACTCTGAGGGACCCTGTGCCAGTGCCGTCGCCCAAAATTGGGCACACCCACCTGTCCAGGCAAATGGCACTCGCACGGGTGCTTGCGCCAAGTGGTGACAACGGCCCTGTGGGGGGAGTCAGACCATTTAGGAAGGTATAAAAATGGCCTATGGTGGACATTCAGCAGCTGCAAATGGAGGAATTGGAGCAGTCAGTAAGAGGAGGCCAAAAGCAAGACATTTTTCAGGCAATCTACGTGTCAGCAGGGGAAGGTGGGGCAAAATAATTTGAAATCCATGATTGGTTCATTTTAATGAAGGTTAGATCATCAACATTTCGGGTAGCCAGACGAGTCCTTTTTTCGGTCAGTATTGAACCAGCAGCACTGAAGATAGCACACTAGCAGCTGGGCAAGCGAGCTGCTGTAATGCATATTCTGCCAATTCAGGCCAGGTGTCTATTTTAGATGCCCAGTAATCAAAGAGGAATCATGTGTGAGGGAGAACATCGATAAGGGAGGAAAAATAGTTCATAACCATACTGGACAAATGCTGTCTCCTGTCACTTTGAATCGATGCAGCAGTACCTGTCGTGTCTGCATTCATTGCGAAATCACTCCACAACCTGGTCATGAAACCCCTCTGTCCAATGCCACTTCTGATTTGTTCACCTCTAACACCTCTGCCATGTTGCCCCCTGCAGCTCGTGTGAGAACCATCACCGCCGCTGTGTGCTGGGAATGCCTGAACCAAACGGTCTACAAGAGTTGCTTGTTTGGTAGCCAATATTTGCTCAAGGTTCTCATGTGGCATGATATTTTGCAATTTCCCTTTATAGCGTGGATCCAGGAGGCAGGCCAACCAGTAATCGTCATCGGTCATCATTTTGATAATGCGGGGGTCCCTTTTTAGGATACGCAAGGCATAATCAGCCATGTGGGCCAATGTTCCAGGTGTCAATTCACTGCTTGTGCTGGGTTGAGGAGCACTTTCCTGCAAATCAACATCACTTGTCTCCCGCAAAAACCCTGTACCTGACCTTGCAACGCCACCAGTTTCTATTGCCCCCTGAGAAGCATCCTCCTCCCATAAATATTCATCCCCATCATCCTCCTCCTCCTCCTCCTCTTCGTCCGCCACCTCATCCAGGAGAGTTCCCTGAGCAGACAATGGCTGACTGTCATCAAGGCTTCCCTCCTCCTTGGCCACAGACGCCTGCTCCTTAATGTGCGTCAAACTTTGCATCAGCAGACGCATTAGTGGGATGCTCATGCTTATGATGGCGTCGTCTGCACTTACCAGCCGTGTGCATTACTCAAAACACTGAAGGACTTGACAGAGGTCTTGTAGCTTCGACCACTGCACACCAGACAACTCCATGTCTGCCATCCAACTGCCTGCCCGTGTATGTGTATCCTCCCACAAATACATTACAGCACGCCTCTGTTTGCACAGCCTCTGAAGCATGTGCAGTGTGGAGTTCCACCTTGTTGCAACGTCGATTATTAGGCGGTGCTGGGGAAGCCTCAGCGATTGCTGAGGGTTCTGCATATTGCTGGAGTGTACGGGCGACCGGCGGATGTGCGAGCAAAGTCTTCGCACCTTCAGGAGCAGGGCTGGTAACCCCGGATAATTTTTCAGGAAGCACTGCACCACCAGGTTCAAGGTGTGAGCCAGGCAAGGTATGTGTTTCAGTTTTGAAAGGGCTATGGCAGCCATAAAATTCCTTCCGTTATCACTGACTACCTTGCCTGCCTCAAAATGTACACTGCCCAGCCATGACTGAGTTTCGTGCTGCAAGTACTCGGCCAGTACTTCCACGGTGTGTCTGTTTTAGCCCAAACACTTCATTTCCAACACAGCCTGCTGACGCTTACCACTAGCTGTTCCATAATGGGACACCTCATGTGCAACACTGGCAGCTGCGGATGGAGTGGTTGTGCGACTGCACTCTGTGGACGAGCTTTCGCTTCTGGAGGAGGAGGAGGAGGGGTGGCGAATGCCTACAGCCAACTGTTTCCTAGACCGTGGGCTAGGCAGAACTGTCCCACTATGGCTGTCCCCTGTGGACCCTGCATCCACCACATTAACCCAGTGCGCCATGAAGGACACGTAACGTCCCTGGCCATGCCTAGTGGTCCATGCATCTGTTGTGAGGTGCACCTTTCTATTGACTGATTGCCTCAGTGCATGGACAATGCGGTCTTTCACATGCTGGTGGAGGGCTGGGATGGCTTTTCTCGCAAAGAAGTGTTGACTGGGTAGGTCATAGCGTGGTACTGCGTAGGCCATCAGGGCTTTGAAAGCTTCGCTTTCAACCAACTGGTAGGGCATCATCTCTAACGAGATTAGTCTAGCAATGTGGGCGTTCAAACCATGTGTACGCGGATGAGAGGATGAGTACTTCCTTTTCCTAACGAGAGTCTCTTGTAGGCTGAGCTGGACTGGAGAGCTGCATATGGTAGAACTAGCAGGGGTGGTGGTGGACATGGCAGATTGAGAGAGGGTTGGTGATGGTATTCTTGATGTTGGCCTACATACAGTGTTTCCTACCAAGAACCTTGTGATTCCCTGACTGCTTTGGCCCTGCGACGATACCTCCACATTTGCTGCTGGTGGTGTCTTAAGCGGTGGGCTTACAGTGAGGGAAGCAATGTAGCATTGCTGACTACCTTCATTCTGAGCAGGTGCACCAACGGTACGGGACGTTTGGTAGTTAGTCCAGGCTTGCAAGTGCATGCTGGATAAATGTCTACGCATGCACGTTGTATTTAAATTTTGGACATTCTTCCCTCTGCTAAACGTCTTTGAGCATTTCTTACAGATAACTTTGCACTGATCATTCGGATCTTGGTTAAAAAATTCCCACACTGCACTCTTCCTACTATCGAATACCTTTTCAGGCATTGCACTCTGTGCTACTTTCACCGGATGGCCACACTGTCCTAAAAGTGTTTTTGGTTTTGTCAAACGTTTTTGGCCAGATACGGGCCTGCCAGATGAAAGCTGCTCTATCACCTCCTCTTCAATGTCATGTGCACCTTCCTCTGTGTCACCATGTAAGGTGCTATAGAGTTCGGGACGGGGCACCATAGTCTCATCAGGGTCAGATTCTGGCTCAGTACACTGCGAGTACATCTGAGTCAATGGAACAGCATAATAATCTAGCTGTCGCTGTGCATCTGTGCACTCCATGTCCGATTCATCTTGTAATGGGCTGTTAACTATTTCCCTTTCTAACCCTGGCACGGTATGTGTAAAGAGCTCCATGGAGTAAACTGTAGTGTCACCTGCCGCATCCTTCACTTTTGCTTTGAGTGAAGGACACAAGGAAGCAACTTGTTCCTGACTGGGAGCATCCACTGACGACTCGCTGCTTTTATATTTCGAACTTTCTGAAGAGGAGGCGAAAGAGCTAGAGGCTGAGTCAGCAAGGAAAGCCAAAACTTTTTCCTGCTGCTCCGGCTTTAAAAGCGGTTTTCCTACTCCCAGATAAGGGAGCCTTCGAGGCCTTGTGTAGCCAGACGATGACGCTGGCTCAACAACTCGAGCCTTAGGTGCTATTTTGCTTTTCCCACTACCACCAGATGCACCACCACCACCACAATCATTACCAGCTGGCAACGACCGCCCACGGCCTCTTCCACCAGACTTCCTCATTTTTGGGAAAATGTAACCAAATTAACAACCGTTATATGGTTCTGTAAAACAAGGTAGAAGGTGTATATAAACTTGTTGAGAATTTAAATCTCCCTTTTTGGAGGGGGAGACAGCAGCAAAAAACAGGCCCTATGTATTACACTACACAATGTAAAAGGCAGAACGTGGCTGGCAGATATACGACAAACAGAACTGACGTAGATCCACTTAGTGGCAATTTAAATCTTCTTTTTTTGGGGGGGAGACTGCAGCAAAAAAACAGGCCCTATATATTACACTACACAATGTAAAAGGCAGAACGTGGCTGGCAGATATACGACAAACAGAACTGACGTAGATGCACTTAGTGGCAATTTAAATCTCCCTTTTTTGGGGGGGAGACTGCAGCAAAAAACAGGCCCTGTGCATTAGACCATACAATGTAAGTGGCAGAACGTGGCTGACAGATATACGACAAACAGAACTGACGTAGATCCACTTAGTGGCAATTTAAATCTTCCTTTTTTGGGGGGGAGACTGCAGCAAAAAACAGGCCCTATGTAATACACTACACAATGTAAAAGGCAGAACGTGGCTGGCAGATATACGACAAACAGAACTGACATAGATCCACTTAGTGGCAATTTAAATCTCCCTTTTTTGGGGGGGAGACTGCAGCAAAAAACAGGCCCTATGTATTACACTACACAATGTAAACGGCAAAATGTAGCTGGCAGATATACGACAAACAGAACTGACATAGATCCACTTAGTGGCAATATAAATCTCCCTTTTTTGGGGGGGAGACTGGAGCAAAAATCAGGCCCTGTGTATTAGACTATACAATGTAAGTGGCAGAACGTGGCTGGCAGATATACGACAAACAGAACTGACGTAGATGCACTTAGTGGCAATTTAAATCTCCCTTTTTTGGGGGGGAGACTGCAGCAAAAAACAGGCCCTGTGTATTAGACTATACAATGTAAGTCGCAGAACATGGCTGGCAGATATACGACAAACAGAACTGACGTACATCCACTTAGTGGCAATTTAAATCTCCCTTTTTTGGGGGGGAGACTGCAGCAAAAAACAGGCCCTATGTATTACACTACACAATGTAAAAGGCAGAATGTGGCTGGCAGATATACGACAAACAGAACTGATGTAGATCCACTTAGTGGCAATATAAATCTCCCTTTTTTGGGGGGGAGACTGCAGCAAAAAACAGGCCCTGTGTATTAGACTATACAATGTAAGTGGCAGAACGTGGCTGGCAGATATACGACAAACAGAACTGACTAATATAAACTTGTTGGCAATTTAAATCTCCCTTTTTTTTGGGTGGGGGAGACTGCAGCAAAAAACAGGCCCTGTGTATTAGACTATACAATGTAAGTGGCAGAACGTGGCTGGAAGATATATAAAAAAATACAAGGACTGTACTACAATTTCAATCTCCCTACAATGATCTCAAGTATGGCAGCCAGCAATAAAAAGGACTGCTGCACATAAAAGTGTGGACAAATAAACAAGATAACTGTGCAGAAAGGAGCAACAGGATTTTTGCTTTTAAAAAAGCAGTTGGTTTGCACAGCGGCGTACAAACAGCAATGCAGCTATCAGGGAGCCTTATAAGGCAGCCTAATAAGCTACAGAGCTGATGCACAAAAATCTAGCCTCCACCGTCCCTGCAAAGAAAAGGTGGTGTTAGACAGTGGAAATCGCTACAGCACAAGCGGTTTGGGGGTTAATCTTCCCTCCCTAACAATATCCCTGCTTCTGACGAAGCTGCAGCAACCTCTCCCTATGCTGAGATCGGCAGAAGTAAGATGGCGGTCGGCGTGCATGCCCCTTCATAGCCCCTGTGACGCCGCAGAAAGCAAGCCAATCACTGTCATGCCCTTCTCTAAGATGGTGGGGACCAAGACCTATGTCATCACGCTGCCCACACTCTGCATCCTCCTTCATTGGCAGAAAAATGGCGCTGAAAGCGTCATACGAAACGCGACTTTGGCGCGAAGATCGCCAACCTCATGGCCGATCCCACACTGGGATCGGGTCGGATTTCATGAAACCCGACTTTGCCGAAAGTCGGCGATTTTTTAATTTGTCCGATCCGTTTCGCTCAACCCTACTTATGACATTTTGTATAAAACTAAAGTCAAGCTGTGATGTTTGTTACACTGTCGATTTTGCAAGTTTTCCCTCCTACACTTTAACTGTGAGACACAGAATCTTAAAAAAGTCCCCCAAACCACATTTTATTATTTTTACATAATTAATTTGTATTTTATTGCATGAAATAAGTATTTGATACAATAGAAAAACAGAACTTAATATTTAGTAGAGAAACCTCCTCCATACAGATCTTCTCCAGATCTTTTAGGTATCAGGGTTGTCACTAGGCAATATTGAGTTGGACCTCCCTCCAAAGATTTTTTATTGGGCTCAGGTCTGGACTGGAGGCTCGGCCACTCCAGGACCTTGAAATTCTTATTAAGGAGCTACTGTTTAGTTGCCCTGGCTTTGTGTTTCAGGCAACTGCCGTGCTGGAAGACCCAGCCATGAACCATCTTCACGGCTCTTACAGAAAATCTTGAGATACATGACCCTATCCATCCTCCCTTCAATACTGTGCAGTTGTCCTGTCCCCTTTGCAGAAAGCCACCCCCAAAGTATGATGTTTCCCCCCACCGTGCTTCACGGTTGGGAAGTTGTTCTTGGGGTTGTACTTGCAGCGCCCCCACTGCCGCAGGGCCGAGGGGTACCCGGTACCGGGCCTCTGAGTCTCTGCTCTGGGGTTGTCACGGTGGCTAGACCCGGTCCGTGACCCTGCTGAGGGGCGCCCAATGAAAGGGTGAATGGTGGTGGTAGTGCGGTGCAGTAAATAACGAGGACACCAGGTTGCAGTCTCTTTACCTCTTTACTGAAGGCTTCAAGATCCTCAATCCGGAATGTGGTTAACTGGACTGCGCAAGCCTGGTCGGTCCGATGGCACATCCAGAGTTCCTTTGCAGGTGGAAATCTGTGCCTACCCTCTAGCGCTTGTGTGTTGTAGTCCTTCCCTGCTGAACACCACGGGATAGTCCTCACAACTGTTGTGTCTGTTTCTCGTGTTCCCTCACAACTCGATTCCGATGTTCCTCCACGTCCCCCAGACCTTATGGTTAGGACGCACCCGTATGACGGGGAGGCTCGGAGCTCTTCAGGGACTCTAGCGTCGCCCCACTCCTGTTGTTACCCCCCCGTGTCTTCCTAGGTCAATTGGGTGAGACAGCCCGCCTATAACTGACTGTCCTGCCGTAGGTTTGAAGTTTGGCTTGGAGCTCTGTACTTCCTCGGCGTTCCGGACACCGGTTATGCGCCTCATTAGGATGTTGCCTCGTCTTACAGCACGACTCCTACTGGTATTCTGCTTGTTGCGTTGATCTCGTTTCTCACTAGGCACAATATACCTCGCTTCTTATCCTTTCTTGGGGTACCGCCGCTATATCGTGCAGGCGCGGTCCCGTAACGTTCTCTCTGTTTGCTAGGCCTCTGTCAGGATCCCACCCCTGACAGGGACCCCTCCGAATCTTCCCCTACAACACCCTCTGCCACAAGGTGTTGCCTGGTTCCAACCCAGTCAGCTTTCTCTCTAACTTCCTGCCTAACCCCCAGTTTTACCAGATTGTGAGGAGTGGCCTAATAAATAGAACCCTTAGCTCCCCCTGGAGGCCAGACTATGAAATGTATTGGTGTCTGTGATACCTGGTCAGATGAACTCCTTCAGTGCCATCAGACGTACCATAGTCCCCCTTAGCGGCAGAGCAACAGTACTGCAACGACCAGGACTCTGGGGCGCTGCACTCCCCCCCGGTTAAATCCAGTACTCCTGGACTGGGAAGAAAACAACAATACATGTCAGCAAAAAGACATACAATTTTGAAAATGCAAGTACAAGTAAATTTTTTTAACAGAGCTTCCCTTTATGGGAGGTGAGGACACTTGAACGTTACAAACATGGTTAAATACTTTAAATAACATCCTGTAAATAACTCTTCTTACCCAACCGGGTATTCTACTAAGTGCAAAATCTTTGAACAATAATTTAACATTGCCCTTAAGGACGTACTCGCTGGATCCACTAAAGACCTTCTTATAACACATTATAAGGCTAAACAACTTTTATGCATTCTCCTTCTTTACATCGGCAGGACCGCCTGTCCTAACTGCTCCAGACCTACTGCCTCTCCTTTCTGTTACAGGACCGCCCCTTTCTGCCCGGGCCTACTGTCTTTCTACTACTATACACAGTATAGAACATATCATTTTTCTTTCAGTTCAAGATCACTGAGCCATCTCTGTATGGCTCCTAAGAGGACTCACCACTAACCCCTACGGGATCACTTCCTGTCCTCATTTTCTAGCAAATTATTAAACATTTTCTATTAAATAAAACATTAAACTTCCTTTATTACTTTCTTACTGACTTGTATGCAGGACTGTTGTGAAATTGGATTCTGGGCTCCCCCGGTGGCCACTTGTGGAATTTAACTTGTGTGCATCATCCCCTCTGTTCACCTGCTCCTATCAGGATGTGGGAGTCGCTATATAACCTTGCTCCTCTGTCAGTTTCATGCCGGTCAACAATGTAATCAGTAGCCTTTCTGTGCATGTTCCTGCTACTAGACAACTCCCAGCTAAGTTGGACTTTTGTCCTTGTGTGTTTTTGCATTTTGTTCCTTTTCACAGCTGCTGTTTCGTTACTGTGTCTGGAAAGCTCTTGTGAGCGGAAATTGCCACTCTGGTGTTATGAGTTAATGCTAGAGTCTTAAAGTAATTTCTGGATGGTGTTTTGATAGGGTTTTCTGCTGACCATGAAAGTGCCCTTTCTGTCTTCATGCTATCTAGTAAGCGGACCTCGATTTTGCTAAACCTATTTTCATACTACGTTTGTCATTTCATCTAAAATCACCGCCAATATATGTGGGGGCCTCTGTCTGCCTTTTGGGAAAATTTCTCTAGAGGTGAGCCAGGACTGTCTTTTCCTCTGCTAGGATTAGGTAGTTCTCCGGCTGGCGCTGGGCATCTAGGGATAAAAAAACGTAGGCATGCTACCCGGCCACTTCTAGTTGTGCGGCAGGTTTAGTTCATGGTCAGTATAGTTTCCATCTTCCAAGAGCTAGTTCTCATATATGCTGGGCTATGTTCTCTCGCCATTGAGAATCATGACACAGGACGCTATGTCTACCCCTACAGGCCTGCTGCATCTTTCTTCTAGCTTTCACCTTTACAGGACTTTATTTCAGAGCACATTACCAACATTTCTTACAATCAACTAGTTAGTTACATTTAACTTCTTCTTTCAAGACATTATTGCCATTTAACCATCTTAAGGCAACACTGTTCATAAGTGCAATATGTGAACATCCCCTTTAAGAGGGGACCAAGTCTCTATGAGGTAGTGCAACTTCTCAAGCTGCAAGTCTGTTCGCAGTAAGGACTCCGGTGCTGGTTCCAAGACCAGTGTCTTCGCAAAGAGTCCTTTCCTTGTGTAAAACCAGTAGAGAGCACCTTTAAGAAGGTGCAAACTATGTACAAAAAGTTTGTAATCATGCATTGTTCATGATTCAGCAGTTCTTTGTAACATTGTGGAACAAAAGCAAAAATGAAAATAAAAGCAAAAATAAAAAGCAATAGGGATCCCGGGTAAACGAAGGGATCCCTTTAAGAATAACCCTAGTCGGGTATTAGCAGCAAAAAGCAGGGAAACAAGCAGTTAACTATTTACATATCAATGGCATCGAGGTTTACTCTCGCTCTGGCGGCCGTAGCTCCGCATAGACCTCGCTCGACAAGGTGATCGGCGAGCTCGGGGCCTTTAAGAAGTGCTCCATACCCGTGGCTCGATCCCAGGGTGTAAAGCGCTGGAGTCTATAGGTCCCAGGGAGAGGGGGTGCCGCGACGGGGCCTATCAGCAGGTCCTCTGCTGGCGGGGCAGGGTCGTTCTTCATACCTGCTTCAGATGCGGTCCCTCCGGTGCCGATCTGCTCTGTCTCTGCTGGGATCTGGAGCGCTGGTTGCAGGGCCTTGCGCTGCGGCGTTGTCATCTCCGTTTGCAGCATCTCGCTTTCCGGCAGGGCCTTGCTTTCTGGCTTCGGAGCGCTGGAACTTCTTTCCTGCTCCGGACCAGACGAGGCTGCCGACAGACGTCTGGTGAGGCTCCCGATGAAGGTCTTCTTCCACCCGGCCTCAGTGCTCAGCCGTGTCTGCAGAAGTTGGTCGCTGAGCTCATCCACTCCGGCCGGCAGGAAGTCAGTATCAGTGGTGGAGGTCTGGTCACGGTGTCCCTCCGGGTAGCTGGGGGAGTCCTCTGCTCCGACCCCACGCTCCGGTTCCGGGCAGCTCGCCATGGCGTCCTCCATGTCGCTGACTTTTTCTTCCTGGTCCTTTTCCCGCTCTCTCCTTCGTGGGCAGTTTCGCTTTCGTTGTCTCCGCCCCCCATTGAGGATCAGGAGGCGGATCTCGGCTGCTGACGGACACGTCCTCAAGGGACAGAAATATTTAGACTGGGCGGCCATTGTCTTTCGCGCTCTCCAGCTTGTCTACGCCCACTCCACGCCCTTCTTCTTCTCCTGCGCTCTCCTCAGCGCTGTAATGGCGGCGGTTTTGGCGGGAACTTCTGGCGGCAAGTGGCAATACACAGTCTTTGCAATAAGTCACAGTCCAAGCACAATAAATCACAGTCCCAAGGCACACATGACCTGATTCTTCAGGCTTAAGTAGATCCTGTTCGTGACGCCAAAATTGCAGCGCCCCCACTGCCGCAGGGCCGAGGGGTACCCGGTACCGGGCCTCTGAGTCTCTGCTCTGGGGTTGTGAAGGAATAGATGATTGGCCTCGGGAAGACCAAAACATCCAACACCGCGGAGACACCATCACGTGTTTCTCAACGCAGTGATCCAGAACACTGCCCCCATCCCTTATGGGAAATATGCAAATGCATGTAGGATAGCTGCGGAGACACCATCACGTGTTTCTCAACGCAAGCAGTGAATAGCCAGACCTTTCCCCGGGAAGGAACAACCATGGGAAGGGCAACATCCAATAAAGGAAAACATCCAATACAGGAAAATCACCTATGCCAAGCATGGTATCCATCCACAGACAGCTGTTTCGGGATGTTTGCCCCTCATCAGTGTGGAGTAGGAATCTGGCTATTAGGAGCAGTGCCTGGTAAAAGGCTGTGAAGGAATAGATGATTGGCCTCGGGGAGACCAAAACATCCAACACCGCGAAGACACCATCACGTGTTTCTCAACGCAGTGATCCAGAACACTGCCCCCATCCCTTATGGGAAATATGCAAATGCATGTAGGATAGCTGTGGAGACACCATCACGTGTTTCTCAACGCAAGCAGTGAATAGCCAGACCTTTCCCCGGGAAGGAAAAACCACGGGAAGGGGAGTATCCAATAAAGGAAAACATCCAATACAGGAAAACCACCTATGCCAAGCATGGTATCCATGCACAGACAGCTGTTTCGGGGTGTTTGCCCCTCATCAGTGTCATCCTACATGCATTTGCATATTTCCCATAAGGGATGGGGGCAGTGTTCTGGATCACTGCGTTGAGAAACACGTGATGGTGTCTCCGCGGTGTTGGATGTTTTGGTCTCCCCGAGGCCAATCATCTATTCCTTCACAGCCTTTTACTAGGCACTGCTCCTAATAGCCAGATTCCTACTCCACACTGATGAGGGGCAAACACCCCGAAACAGCTGTCTGTGGATGGATACCATGCTTGGCATAGGTGGTTTTCCTGTATTGGATGTTTTCCTTTATTGGATGCTGCCCTTATCGTGGTTGTTCCTTCCCGGGGAAAGGTCTGGCTGTTCACTGCTTGCGTTGAGAAACACGTGATGGTGTCTCCGCAGCTATCCTACATGCATTTGCATATTTCCCATAAGGGATGGGGGCAGTGTTCTGGATCACTGCGTTGAGAAACACGTGATGGTGTCTCCTGTTGTGAATTAGACTTTTTTGGCTCCCTCTTGTGGTCACTAGTGGTATGACTCTGAGATTGTCTTTCCCTAGTTTGGCACCCACCTGGGTCGTTAGTCCAGGGGTGTTGCTATATGAACTTCCTGAATTCTTAGTCTGGTGCCTGGCATCGTTGTAATCAGTCCTTTCTGTTTGCTCCTGTCTGCTGGTCCTGGTTCATGCAAAATTAAGCTAAGTCCTGCTTCCTTGTTTTTTGGTTATTTGTATTGCTCTTATTTTTGTCCAGCTTGTACTAAATGTGATTCCTGATTTTGCTGGAAGCTCTAGGGGGCTGGTATTCTCCCTCCGGGCCGTTAGACGGTTCGGGGGTTCTTGAATATCCAGCGTGGATATTTTTGATAGGGTTTTTGCTGACCGTATAAGTCATCTTACTATATTCTGCTATTAGTCAGTGGGCCTCTCTTTGCTAAATACCTAGTTCATTCTTACGTTTGTCTTTTCTTCTTACCTCACCGTTATTATTTGTTGGGGGCTTGTATCCAACTTTTGGGGTCTTTTCTCTGGAGGCAAGAAAGGTCTACCTTTTCCCTTCTAGGGTTAGTTAGTTCTCCGGCTGGCGCGAGACGTCTAGAACCAACGTAGGCACGTTCCCCGGCTGCTGCTATTTGTGGTGCTAGGATTAGCTATACGGTCAGCCCAGTTACCACTGCCCTATGAGCTGGTTTTTTGTGTTTGCAGACTTGGTATTTATTGCAGAGACCCTCTGCCATTGGGGTCATAACAGTATGCCAGGCCAAAGTTGAATGTTTAATGCATTGCAGAAGTGGGATAATAAGAAAGGAAATTCTGAGTTTTTTTTTTTTTTCCTCTCTTTCTTCCTCCCCTTTACCTCTGAGTGGCTTAAGCTTGCTGCAGACATGAATGTCGAGACTCTGATTACAAGTGTGGATCAGCTTGCTGCTCGTGTGCAGGGCATACAAGATTTTGTTACCAGTAGTCCTATGTCTGAACCTAAAATACCTATTCCTGAACTGTTCTCTGGAGATCGATTTAAGTTTAGGAATTTCAGGAATAATTGTAAATTGTTTCTTTCTCTGAGACCCCGTTCGTCTGGAGACTCAGCTCAGCAAGTTAAAATTGTTATCTCTTTCTTGCGGGGCGACCCTCAGGATTGGGCTTTCTCGCTAGCGCCAGGAGATCCGGCATTGGCGAATATTGATGCGTTTTTTCTGGCGCTCGGATTGCTTTACGAGGAACCCAATCTTGAAATTCAGGCAGAAAAAGCCTTGCTGGCTATTTCTCAGGGCCAGGATGAAGCTGAAGTGTATTGCCAAAAATTTCGGAATTGGTCCGTGCTTACTCAGTGGAATGAGTGTGCTCTGGCCGCAAATTTCAGAAATGGCCTTTCTGAAGCCATTAAGAATGTGATGGTGGGTTTCTCCATTCCTACAAGTCTGAATGATTCCATGGCGCTGGCTATTCAAATTGACCGGCGTTTGCGGGAGCGTAAAACTGCTAATCCTCTGGTGGTGTTGTCTGAACAAACACCTGATTTAATGCAATGTGATAGAATTCAGACTAGAAATGAACGGAAAAATCATAGACGGCAGAATGGGTTGTGTTTTTACTGTGGTGATTCTACACATGTTATATCAGCATGCTCTAAACGCCTTACAAGGGTTGTTAGCCCTGTCGCCAATGGTAATTTGCAACTTAAATTTATTTTGTCTGTGACTTTAATTTGCTCATTGTCTTCCTACCCTGTTATGGCGTTTGTGGATTCAGGTGCTGCCCTGAGTCTTATGGATCTGTCGTTTGCCAAGCGCTGTGGTTTTGTTCTTGAGCCATTGGTAAATCCTATCCCTCTTAGAGGTATTGATGCTACGCCATTGGCGGAAAATAAACCGCAGTTTTGGACACAGGCAACCATGTGCATGACTCCTGAACATCGGGAGGTGATTCGTTTTCTTGTTCTGCATAAAATGCATGATTTGGTCGTTTTGGGTCTGCCATGGTTACAGACCCATAATCCAGTCTTGGATTGGAAGGCAATGTCTGTGTCAAGTTGGGGCTGTCAGGGAATTCATGGTGATTCCCCACCGGTGTCTATTGCTTCCTCTACTCCTTCGGAAGTTCCTGAGTATTTGTCTGATTATCAGGATGTATTCAGCGAGTCCAGGTCCAGTGCTCTTCCTCCTCATAGGAACTGTGACTGCACTATAGATTTGATTCCGGGTAGTAAATTTCCTAAGGGAAGATTATTTAATCTGTCTGTACCTGAGCATACCGCAATGCGTTCGTATATCAGGGAATCTCTGGAGAAGGGGCATATCCGTCCATCCTCTTCCCCTCTTGGTGCGGGATTCTTTTTTGTGGCCAAGAAGGACGGATCTTTGAGACCTTGTATTGACTATCGGCTTCTGAATAAAATCACTGTTAAATTTCAGTATCCTTTGCCTCTGTTGTTGGACTTGTTTGCCCGGATTAAAGGTGCCAAGTGGTTCACCAAGATAGATCTTCGTGGTGCGTACAACCTTGTGCGCATTAAACAAGGAGATGAATGGAAAACTGCATTTAATACGCCCGAAGGTCATTTTGAGTACTTGGTGATGCCTTTTGGGCTCTCTAATGCTCCTTCAGTGTCTCAGTCCTTTATGCATGATATTTTCCGGAAGTATCTGGATAAATTTATGATTGTTTATCTGGATGATATTCTGGTTTTTTCTGATGATTGGGACTCGCATGTAGAGCAGGTCAGGATGGTGTTTCAGGTTTTGCGTGAGAATGCTTTGTTTGTTAAGGGCTCAAAGTGTCTCTTTGGAGTACAGAAGGTTCCCTTTTTGGGTTTTATTTTCTCCCCTTCTGCGGTGGAGATGGACCCAGTCAAGGTCCGAGCTATTCATGATTGGACTCAACCCACGTCAGTTAAGAGTCTTCAGAAGTTCTTGGGCTTTGCTAACTTCTACCGTCGTTTTATCGCTAATTTTTCTAGCGTTGTTAAACCTTTGACGGATATGACCAAGAAAGGTTCTGATGTGGCTAACTGGGCTCCTGCGGCCGTGGAGGCTTTCCAGGAGTTGATGTGCTGGTTTACTTCAGCGCCTGTTTTGTGCCAGCCTGATGTCTCACTTCCCTTTCAGGTTGAAGTGGATGCTTCTGAGATTGGGGCAGGGGCCGTTTTGTCGCAGAGAGGCCCTGGTTGCTCTGTAATGAGACCATTGGCTTTTTTCTCTAGGAAGTTTTCGCCTGCTGAGCGGAATTATGATGTTGGCAATCGGGAGTTGCTGGCCATGAAGTGGGCATTTGAGGAGTGGCGTCATTGGCTCGAGGGTGCTAAGCATCGTGTGGTGGTCTTGACTGATCACAAAAATCTGATGTATCTCGAGTCTGCTAAACGCCTGAATCCTAGACAGGCCCGTTGGTCATTGTTTTTCTCCCGTTTTGACTTTGTGGTCTCGTATTTACCAGGTTCAAAGAATGTGAAGGCTGATGCTCTTTCAAGGAGCTTTGTGCCTGACTCTCCTGGAGTCGCAGAACCAGTTGGTATTCTTAAAGAGGGAGTAATCTTGTCAGCCATTTCTCCGGATTTGCGACGTGTGTTGCAGAGATTTCAGGCTGGTAGACCTGACTCTTGTCCACCTGACAGACTGTTTGTTCCTGTTAAATGGACCAGCAGAGTCATTTCCGAGGTTCATTCCTCGGTGTTGGCAGGGCATCCGGGAATTTTTGGCACCAGAGATTTGGTGGCCAGGTCCTTTTGGTGGCCTTCCTTGTCGCGGGATGTGCGGTCATTTGTGCAGTCCTGTGGGACTTGTGCTCGAGCTAAGCCTTGCTGTTCTCGTGCCAGCGGGTTGCTCTTGCCCTTGCCTGTCCCGAAGAGGCCTTGGACACACATTTCCATGGATTTCATTTCAGATCTTCCAGTGTCTCAGGGCATGTCTGTCATCTGGGTGGTATGTGATCGCTTTTCCAAGATGGTCCATTTGGTATCTTTGCCTAAGCTGCCTTCCTCTTCCGATCTGGTTCCTTTGTTCTTTCAGAATGTGGTTCGTTTACACGGCATTCCTGAGAATATCGTGTCTGACAGAGGATCCCAGTTTGTTTCCAGGTTCTGGCGATCCTTTTGTGCTAAGATGGGCATTGATTTGTCATTTTCGTCTGCCTTTCATCCTCAGACTAATGGACAAACGGAGCAAACTAATCAAACTTTGGAGGCTTATTTGAGGTGTTTTGTTTCTGCGGATCAGGATGATTGGGTGACCTTCTTGCCGTTGGCTGAGTTTGCCCTTAATAATCGGGCTAGTTCCGCTACTTTGGTCTCACCATTTTTCTGCAACTCTGGTTTCCATCCTCGTTTTTCCTCGGGACATGTGGAGCCTTCTGACTGTCCTGGGGTAGATTCTGTGGTGGATAGGTTGCAGCAGATTTGGAATCATGTGGTGGACAACTTGAAGTTGTCACAGGAGAAGGCTCAGCGTTTTGCCAACCGCCGCCGCGGTGTGGGTCTCCAACTTCGTGTTGGGGATTTGGTATGGCTGTCTTCTCGATTTGTTCCTATGAAGGTCTCCTCTCCTAAATTCAAGCCTCGATTCATCGGTCCTTACAAGATATTGGAAATCCTTAATCCTGTGTCCTTTCGCTTGGATCTTCCGGTGTCGTTTGCCATTCACAACGTGTTCCATAGGTCTTTGTTGCGGCGGTACGTTGTACCTGTGGTTCCTTCTGTTGAGCCTCCTGCTCCGGTGTTGGTTGAGGGCGAGTTGGAGTACGTGGTGGAGAAAATCTTGGATTCTCGTCTCTCCAGACGGAGGCTTCAGTATCTGGTCAAGTGGAAGGGCTATGGTCAGGAGGATAATTCCTGGGTGGTTGCCTCTGATGTGCATGCGGCCGATTTAGTTCGTGCCTTTCACGCTGCTCATCCTGATCGCCCTGGTGGTCTTGGTGAGGGTTCGGTGACCCCTCCTTAAAGGGGGGGTACTGTTGTGAATTAGACTTTTTTGGCTCCCTCTTGTGGTCACTAGTGGTATGACTCTGAGATTGTCTTTCCCTAGTTTGGCACCCACCTGGGTCGTTAGTCCAGGGGTGTTGCTATATGAACTTCCTGAATTCTTAGTCTGGTGCCTGGCATCATTGTAATCAGTCCTTTCTGTTTGCTCCTGTCTGCTGGTCCTGGTTCATGCAAAATTAAGCTAAGTCCTGCTTCCTTGTTTTTTGGTTATTTGTATTGCTCTTATTTTTGTCCAGCTTCTACTAAATGTGATTCCTGATTTTGCTGGAAGCTCTAGGGGGCTGGTATTCTCCCCCTGGGCCGTTAGACGGTTCGGGGGTTCTTGAATATCCAGCGTGGATATTTTTGATAGGGTTTTTGCTGACCGTATAAGTCATCTTACTATATTCTGCTATTAGTCAGTGGGCCTCTCTTTGCTAAATACCTAGTTCATTCTTACGTTTGTCTTTTCTTCTTACCTCACCGTTATTATTTGTTGGGGGCTTGTATCCAACTTTTGGGGTCTTTTCTCTGGAGGCAAGAAAGGTCTACCTTTTCCCTTCTAGGGTTAGTTAGTTCTCCGGCTGGCGCGAGACGTCTAGAACCAACGTAGGCACGTTCCCCGGCTGCTGCTATTTGTGGTGTTAGGATTAGCTATACGGTCAGCCCAGTTACCACTGCCCTATGAGCTGGTTTTTTGTGTTTGCAGACTTGGTATTTATTGCAGAGACCCTCTGCCATTGGGGTCATAACAGTCTCCGCGGTGTTGGATGTTTTGTTCTCCCCGAGGCCAATCATCTATTCCTTCACAGCCTTTTACTAGGCACTGCTCCTAATAGCCAGATTCCTACTCCACACTTATGAGGGGCAAACACCCCGAAACAGCTGTCTGTGGATGGATACCATGCTTGGCATAGGTGGTTTTCCTGTATTGGATGTTTTCCTTTATTGGATGCTGCCCTTCCCGTGGTTGTTCCTTCCCGGGGAAAGGTCTGGCTATTCACTGCTTGCGTTGAGAAACACGTGATGGTGTCTCCGCAGCTATCCTACATGCATTTGCATATTTCCCATAAGGGATGGGGGCAGTGTTCTGGATCACTGCGTTGAGAAACACGTGATGGTGTCTCCGCGGTGTTGGATGTTTTGGTCTCCCCGAGGCCAATCATCTATTCCTTCACAGCCTTTTACTAGGCACTGCTCCTAATAGCCAGATTCCTACTCCACACTGATGAGGGGCAAACACCCCGAAACAGCTGTCTGTGGATGGATACCATGCTTGGCATAGGTGTTTTTCCTGTATTGGATGTTTTCCTTTATTGGATGCTGCCCTTCCCGTGGTTGTTCCTTCCCGGGGAAAGGTCTGGCTATTCACTGCTTGCGTTGAGAAACACGTGATGGTGTCTCCGCAGCTATCCTACATGCAGTTGCATATTTCCCATAAGGGATGGGGGCAGTGTTCTGGATCACTGCGTTGAGAAACACGTGATGGTGTCTCCGCGGTGTTGGATGTTTTGGTCTCCCCGAGGCCAATCATCTATTCCTTCACAGCCTTTTACTAGGCACTTCTCCTAATAGCCAGATTCCTACTCCACACTTATGAGGGGCAAACACCCCGAAACAGCTGTCTGTGGATGGATACCATGCTTGGCATAGGTGGTTTTCCTGTATTGGATGTTTTCCTTTATTGGATGCTGCCCTTCCCGTGGTTGTTCCTTCCCGGGGAAAGGTCTGGCTATTCACTGCTTGCGTTGAGAAACACGTGATGGTGTCTCCGCAGCTATCCTACATGCATTTGCATATTTCCCATAAGGGATGGGGGCAGTGTTCTGGATCACTGCGTTGAGAAACACGTGATGGTGTCTCCGCGGTGTTGGATGTTTTGGTCTCCCCGAGGCCAATCATCTATTCCTTCACAGCCTTTTACTAGGCACTGCTCCTAATAGCCAGATTCCTCCGCAGCTATCCTACATGCATCTGCTCTGGGGTTGTCACGGTGGCTAGACCCGGCCCGTGACCCTGCTGAGGGGCGCCCAATGAAAGGGTGAATGGTGGTGGTAGTGCGGTGCAGTAAATAACGAGGACACCAGGTTGCAGTCTCTTTACCTCTTTACTGAAGGCTTCAAGATCCTCAATCCGGAATATGGTTAACTGGGCTGCGCAAGCCTGGTCGGTCCGATGGCACATCCAGAGTTCCCTTTGCAGGTGGAAATCTGTGCCTACCCTCTAGCGCTTGTGTGTTGTAGTCCTTCCCTGCTGAGCACCACGGGATAGTCCTCACAACTGTTGTGTCTGTTTCTCGTGTTCCCTCACAACTCGATTCCGATGTTCCTCCACGTCCCCCAGACCTTATGGTTAGGACGCACCCGTATGACGGGGAGGCTCGGAGCTCTTCCGGGACTCTAGCGTCGCCCCACTCCTGTTTTTACCCCCCCTGTGTCTTCCTAGGTCAATTGGGTGAAACAGCCCGCCTATAACTGACTGTCCTGCCGTAGGTTTGAAGTTTGGCTTGGAGCTCTATACTTCCTCGGCATTCCGGCCACCGGTTATGCGCCTCAATAGGATGTTGCCTCGTCTTACAGCACGACTCCTACTGGTATTCTCCTTGTTGCGTTGATCTCGTTTCTCACTCAGCACAATATACCTCGCTTCTTATCCTTTCTTGGGGTACCGCCGCTATATCGTGCAGGCGCGGTCCCGTAACGTTCTCTCTGTTTGCTAGGCCTCTGTCAGGATCCCACCCCTGACAGGGACCCCTCCGAATCTTCCCCTACAACACCCTCTGCCACAAGGTGTTGCCTGGTTCCAACCCAGTCAGCTTTCTCTCTAACTTCCTGCCTAACCCCCAGTTTTACCAGATTGTGAGGAGTGGCCTAATAAATAGAACCCTTAGCTCCCCCAGGAGGTCAGATTGTGAAATGTATTGGTGTCTGTGATACCTGGTCAGATGAACTCCTTCAGTGCCATCAGATGTACCATAGCCCCCCTTAGCGGCGGAGCAACAGTACTGCAACGACCAGGACTCTGGGGCGCTGCATACTCATTCTTCTTTTTCCCCCAAACATGGTGAGTGGAACTGATACCAAAAAGTTCTATTTTTGTCTCATCTGACCACACCACCTTATCCCGTGCCTCCTCTAGATCATCCAGATGGTCAATGGTGAACTACAAACGGACATGGACATGTGCTGGCATGAGCAAGAGGACCTTGCATGCCCTGCAGGATTTTAATCCATGACGGCCTAGTGTATTACTAATGGTAATGTTTGAGATTTCTCTCTTCAGGTCTTTGACCACGTCCTCCCATGTCGCTATGGGCTGATTCCTGACCTTTCTCAGAATCATCCTTACCCCATGAGGCGAGATCATTCATGGAGCCCCAGACCGAGGAAGATTGACAGTCATCTTGTGTTTCTTCCATTTTCTAATAATTGCGGCAACAGTTGTTGCCTTTTCACCAAGCCACTTGCCTATTGTCCTGTAGCCCATCCCAGCCTTGTGCAGGTCTACAATTTTGTCCCTGATGTCCTTAGACAGCTCTTTGGTCTTGGCCATGGTGGAGAGGTTGGAGTGTGATTGATTGAGCATGTGGACAGATGTATTTTATACAAGTGGCAAGTTAAAACAGGTGCAATTAATACAGGTAATGAGTGCAGAGTTCGAGGCCTTCTTAAAGAAAAAGTAACATGTCTGTGAATTCCTGCTGGTTGGTGTCATGATCCAGGTCGGGGTTTGCTTCTTGCTTCTCTTTATCCGGCCTGGTAATGGTGGGGTTAACATTTCCTGCCTCACTTTGGTTTTTGGTTGGCTATTTATTGGTGCTATTTTTGGTATCCTTTATCAGTGATAGTTCTGGTCCTTGGCTGGAGCAGCTGATCTATATAACCTAGTGATCCTTCTGCCTCTGACTTCCATGTGTATGTCTGGCCTGTTCCCTGTCCCTGATTCTGTGTGCGTTTGGTGATTTCCCTACAGTGTATGACTCGGCTTGAACAGTGAACTCTGCCTCTGGTTTTTCTGTCTCTGGTACTGTGTTCCCCGACCGGCCTTTGACCCTCTGGCTTGTACCTTGACTCCTCTTTCTGTCTCATAGTTTGGATACCACGCTCCCATCTGGCTCTGAATTTTGGCTCGTGTCCGATCTTGTGCTTTGCTGTGACCTCTGGTACTTCATCTCTCTGTTTGCTGCTGACTTCAGCCTGTCTGACTACTCTGTCGCCTCCTGGTGGCAGCCTGCACTTCTGCATAGAAGTGCTACACAGTAAGTGCAACCCTTTTTTCCCATAACACCACCCTGGTGGTGGCTGAGTGCTACTGCTCCGCAGTTTCATTAAAGTTGGTAGGTAATCAAATACTGATTTCATCCATTAAAATGCTATTTAATTATTTAAAAATCTTACATTGTGATTTTCTGTTTTTTATTTTTAGATTGTGTCTCTCACAGTTGAAGTGTTCCTATGATAAAAATTACTGACCTTTCCATTCTTTGTAGGTGGGAAAAGTTGAAAAATAGGAAGTGTATCAAATTCTTATTTTCCCCACTGTACATAGAGGGGAAAGAAAGCCTCATACATAGCAGACGCAAATCTGGGTTTTTTTGTACTCGAGGCAAAAATTCAATTTGGCACCCTGTGTTATATAGCATGAGTAGTCGGTATGTGACTGCTCATATGTGATTTGCATACTTACACTCACATGCCAACTAGCTTCTCTTCCTAATTCACTAAAAGTTCAGTGAAAAACTGCAGTCCCAGCTTCACTGAGAGAAGTAGGAAAAGAAGATTGTTGGCACATTATCGTAAGTATGAAAATTATAAATGAGTGGTTATGTGATCACTGTTGGAAATGACAAGCTGAGGCAAATCCTGGCAGTGAGTATATTACACACTGTTATGATTGGTCATGCAAATACATGTAGTAATCCTTAACTTATCCAATTGAAAAATGCTTTATTGATGTAAGAATGTATCACAATATCTGACCAGTCATGGATTGCTACATGTGTACAGTATCAGAACCAATAAGAGTACAGGAAAACAGAACCACCATCAGTACTTAAATAAAGCACCAGAACCACCTTCAGTACAGAAAAACAACATCACAACCATCGTCAGTACATAATTAATGCACCACAACAACCATAAGTACAGAAGTAAAGCAACACAACCATCATCAGTACAGGGATGCATCACCAGAACCAACATAAATACAGCATGAGAGTCATTATCAGTAAATGACTAAAGCACCACAAGTCTCATAAGTACATGAATACAGCACCATAATCACCATCAGTACAAGAATACACCACAACAACCAACAGTATATGTTTACAGCACCAGAACCAACATCAGTACATGAGTACAGAACCAGAACCACCATGAATACATGAAAATAGCACCAGAACCACCATCAAAACATGAATACTTTACTAGAACCACCATCAGTACATCACCAAGCTTAGTACAGCAATCAAATGTAATGTCAGGTCAACCCCATATACAATTGCATTGCATGAACTGACAACTCCCAGTTTGTCCTTAACAACTGTAAGAAGATAATGAGAGTTTTTGGTAACAGTCATCATCAGACTGTGGACCATATGGGAACCAAAGTACTGATGAGGCGTAGTCAGTATCACAAATAGACATTTGCATTCAGGTACCTTATAGATGACATATTCTCTCATTGGAGATGTTCTCTTTCTTTTCTTCTTCACGTGTCACTCTAATGCTCCTAAATAAAATGTTCTGCTTTGGCACTGTGCCCCTGAATATGTAATTACCATTCACTGCGCTCCCTGTCAAAACACCCACCCAGTCCCTTTTATTGTACATGGCCTCCACACTGTCCTCCCCTATGAAATAGTGCCTGCACATCATCCCCCCTTATGAACTATAATTGCCACTGTTTGCCTTTCTGAAGTTACACAGACATGCACACACATACAGTATGCAGAAATGCACATACACAATATGCAGACATGCACACATACAGTACACAGCCATGCACACACATACAGTACGCAGATTTGTACACACGGTATCCAGGCGTGCACACATACACAGACATGCACATGGTATGCAGCTATGCATACATACAATAAACAGACATGCATATAAACAAACACACAGACGTGGCCGGGCTGGCACCGCACCTTTAATTTTTCCTTGTATGTCGGCATGGCCATGTCATTACAAGTAGCCACAACAGCACAGTGCACTGCGAACGGCCATGTCTGTTTAAGTGATGGCCATCAAGCAGCACCGAAGAAACAGGTGGCCGGCACAGCTGCTGGGGGAGTGGCCGGGCCCGCATGCCCAGCCAGCCCCTGGACCGAAAAATAGATCTTGGAGCAGTGTCCCCAACAGCGAGAGTGGGCACCACCTTTGTCCAGGGCCCCGATACTTGTCCGGATGCGCCAGGTGCTGATAGCAGCCATGCTGGGCCCCCTTTTCACTCCGTTCCCTCACAGTGTTTACTAGGGTTGAGCGAAACGGATCGGACAAATTCAAAAGTCGCCGTCTTTTGGCTAAGTCGGGTTTCATGAAACCCGACCTGACCCCAGTGTGGGATCGGCCATGCGGAACGCGATCTTCGCGCCAAAGTCGCGTTTTGTATGACGCGTTTAGCGCCATTTTTTCAGCCAATGAAGGAGCGTGGGCAGAGTGATGACATAGGTGTAAGGGGCGTGCACGCCCATCGCCATCTTATCGCTTGTGCGCTGTAGGGATTTGCAATGTGTAAAACGAGATTTTCAGTGCTGGGACGGGGAGTGAGAGAGAGAGAGAGAGAGAGATTTTTCCCATTGACGTGCATTGGGTTTCGTGTTCCGGCCGATACCCGACTTTACACAGTAATCGGCCGATTTCACCCTACTCGACTTTTCAGATAGTCGGGTTTCGCGAAACATGACTCGACCCTAAAAAAGTCAAAGTCGCTCAACCCTAGTGTTTACCATATACTGTCCAGTCTCTATACTGTGCCCAATCCTCACACTTTCCCCTCTGCAAATTGTCCTCTCCACTGTGTGCTCACACTGTTTCCAATGAAGCCCCTTTGCTATACTTTCCCCTATATATACTATGTCGCCGCATAATGCCCAGCCTCTAAATTGTGCCCACTCCTCACAGTTTCCTGCGTAATATCCCTTTCATACTATGCCTTCACACTTCTCCCTTTCCATACTGTCTCTTTCCACACTGCCCAGTCTCTATACTATGCCCCTTCCTCACAATTGCCCCCCTATGCATACTATTCCCTCCATACTCTGCCCTCACACTGTCCCCCTATGCTGCCCCCTCATACTGTCCAGTCTCTATACTTTGCCCCTTCTCACAATCCTCCCCTCCCATACAGTCCTGGCTCAGAGAACGGCCAAATCTTACTCCCAGGAGGGAAAGTAAAATGTTGCCATTTAAGAGACACCATGGACTGCCGCAATATGCAAGCATACAGCTTCGTTGCTGGCTGCACATGAGATGAATGTCCTCCCTGCCCCTTCTAGTTTTTCCCCTGTACATTGGTTCTCTCTCCTGGTAATGATTGGAATGATTGAAAACCTTTTCCCATACTGTGATAGGAGTGGTTGATATATTTTCTACCTTCCCCATTCAATTCCTTTTAAAAGAACAGAGGCTCCAAGACTAGTGATGAGCGAATATACTTGTTACTCGAGATTTCCCGAGCACGCTCGGGTGACCTCCGAGTATTTTTTAGTGCTCGGAGATTTAGTTTTCCTCACCTCAGCTGAATGATTTACATCTGTTAGGCAGCATAAGTACATGTGGGGGTTGCCTGGTCGCTAGGGAATCTCCACATGTACTTATGCTGGCTAACAGATGCAAATCATTCAGCTGCGGCAAGAAAAACTAAATCTCCGAGTACTTACAAATATTCGGAGGACACTCGAACGTGCTCGTGTAACGAGTATGCTCATCACTATCCAAGACCAATAATCTCAGACATAGCCAAAAAAGGGATTTTATGTTCAAGAAGATTTTTAGTTTGATATGAAAGCAAGCAAAAGCAAAAATATTTATTTTTTACTGTTGTTTTGGGGGTTTCATTTTGAAGGCAAAAATGACATGGTAACGTTTGCAGTCCAGAAGAATTAAGGCAAAGGTAAATTGATATCCAATACTTTAAAAAAATATTCAATACTTTAAAACATTTATTTACTGCTTTTAACAAATTCTTAACATTTTGAAAATGTTGTGTATTACCAGTTTTTGAGACTTTTATTTTTTTATTCTTTCAAAGGAGCTATGCAAGGGTTTGATTTAGTTATTGGTGCCATTTGGTAGTATTTTAGTTTTGCAGTATTTTGAAAAATTAACAATCTTCCCAGCACGATGCAAAGTGTGTAACTGGGCCAACTACCTACCAAGTGCAGTTTATAATAATAAAATGTTTTATATGTATCGGGATTGTTACCAGGCAACATGCTGCTAACACTAAACCTCCTACACAGCTCCCAACCATCATGGATACGGCAAGACTGTTCCACTTTGAAGGCTTAGTCCTGCGTCCCGTCACGTCACAGCTTTTGTCCTGGCTTCTATACTCACCTCTCCGATGGCTTCATTGCTCCCTCCGTAGCTCCTCCTCTCTCTAGTGCACTGCTCCCATCTCCATGTTTGAAGGCTGTTGCTCTACCAATGAGCCACAGCTCACAATGATGTAGATAGGAGATTTTGGTAATCTTGACTTCTACTGTGGGCAGTGAACCCAGAAGCACGATACACATCTCCATAGAAATACATCTGTATATATATATAAAGCTGAGTGTATGTATGTGTGTGTGTGTGTGCCCACTGCACATAACCCGCCCATTCCGCATAGCCATACTCACTCCACACGCAAAGCCCCTTCCACACAGCCCACGTTGTTAGCACACACTGGCGGAGACACATTCACCTCGAAAGCCATGCTGCAAAACTCACCGGCTGCGACGTCCCAGCCACTGCTAGGTACAATCAGGGCCACCGCCTTCAGAGTATCAGTGCACGGCACAGGCCACATATAGCTCTGTCGTGTCTGGAATGGAGTTGCTCCTGTTAGTCATGACATCAAGGGAAAGGGAGGAACCTCAACGATTACACTGCTGTGCTCATAACAGGAAGTTGCTGTACACGTGTGAGAGGAAGACAGAAGTGAGGTGAAAATGAGAGGAGTGAGGGGAAAATATTGGAGTGAGGGGAAAATGAGAGGTGTGAAGTGAAAATGAAAGGTGCGAGGTGAAAATGAAGAGGTGTGAGTGGAAAATGAGAGGAGTGAGGGGAAAATAGTGGAGTGAGGGGAAAATGAGAGGTGTGAAGTGAAAATGAGAGGTGCGAGGTGAAAATGAAGAGGTGTGAGTGGAAAATGAGAGGAGTGAGGGGAAAATAGTGCAGTGAGGGGAAAATGAGAGGTGTGTAGTAAAAATGAGAGGTGCGAGGTGAAAATGAAGAGGTGTGAGTGGAAAATGAGAGGAGTGAGGGGAAAATAGTGGAGTGAGGGGAAAATGAGAGGTGTGAAGTGAAAATGAGAGGTGTGAGGTGAAAATGAAGAGGTGTGAGTGGAAAATGAGAGGAGTGAGGGGAAAATAGTGGAGTGATCGGAAAATTACAGGTGTGAGGTCAAAATGACAGGTGTAAGGTCAAAATGACAGAAGTGAGGGGGAAAATGAGAGATGTGAGGGGGAAAATGAGAGGAGTGAGGGGAAAATGAGAGATGTGAAGGGGAAAATGAGAGGCGTGATGGGAAAATGAGAGAAGTGAGGTGCTGCTGCAGCATGAAGTTGTGTATAGAGAAGAGTGAGGCGCTGCAGGTGGAGGCTGTGTATAAGGCCACATTCACACGTTCAATATTTGGTCAGTATTTTACCTCAGTATTTCTAAGCCAAGACCACGAGTAGGAGAAAAATACAGAAGTGGTGACGTGTTTCTAATATACTTTTCCTATGATTGTTTTACTCCCAAGTTTTAGCTTACAAATACTGATGTAAAAATACTGACCAAATAACGTGTGAACGAGGTCTAAAGGCAAAAAGTGTAGTGCTGCAGAAGTAGGCTGTGTATACAATACACTTTATTGCAATTAGTGCAATTTCTCTTGGGATCAACAGTTTCCAATTGTATATGGAAGAGGAATGTGAGGTGCTGCCGAAGGAGGCGACTATAAAGGAGAAAAGCTGTGCTGCAGAAACATGCTGTGTATAAAGGAGGAGTGTGTGGTGCAGGAGGAGGCTGTGTAAAAAGAAGAAGCATGAGGTGCAGGAGGAATAAGGCCCCTTAACTGCCGCCGTTAAAAGTCATATCGGCAGTCGTTAAGGGGTTAATATTGTGTTAAAAAAAACCTTTTGCTTCAAGGAAGAGTTTTTATGTTCAATATAATCATTATAATTTGTTATAACTAACCACAGTTAGTTACTATTCCCCGGGCAGCGCCGGGCTCTTCAGCTAGTTGTATATATGACAATGTATTTTTATGGCGCCTGTATACTGAGATAAAGAAAAATATTTTTTTCTATTCCTAAAAAATTTGTAAAAATAATAAGCAATTACAAAAATATATTTTTTTGTGTGTGATTCTCCCTAGGTCTCAAACCCACAAACCCACAACCTTACAGGCAGACGCTTAAGCTGCTGAGAAAAATGACTGTATTTTTTGGATTATAAGACCCACTTTTTTCCTACAAATTTGGGAGGAAAGTCATGTGCATTTAATAATCCGAAGTGAGTATAACGGAGGGTCGGTCGTTACTGCAGGAGGCCAGCGGCGGCAGGAGTGTGGCGATGCTGTTGTGCCTGGGCACTCATTAGATGTCAACGCTGGTAAGGGGAGTCCCCTTCCCCATTCAGTTCCCTGCGGTGGCCTTTGAAAAAATGGCCGCTGGAGGTGGCGCATGAGCAGATTGAGATCTCGGAGGCAGACATTTTCCCAAAGTCCACCACAGTGAATTGAATGGGAAACTGGACTCCACTCACTGGCACCAACATCTAATGAATGATCAGGCACTGCAGCATTGCTGCAATCCTGCTATCGCCGGCCTACTGAAGCAGCGACCCTGCCTCTTGTGACCCTGCCTCCTGTGACCCTGCTCCACTGCTGCCTCCCCCAGGTAAGCTACTACTAAAATGGATTATAAAAATGTACCACTATTTTATTTTAAAACATTTTTTGCTATTTTACACCCCAAAATTTGGGGTCTGTCTTACAGTCTGGTGCATCTTATAACTCACAGAATATAGTAATTAGAGGGGCTTTTTTCTATAAGAAATATTGTGCTGTCTTGTTTCTGCTTTTAATTGCATTAAGAATATAGAAAAAATGAATATTTGTAACTCAAATTTAGCAGAATACATGCCAGCTGCACAATATCACTGATCAGTTACCCTAAATCTGGCATTGCTTTTGGCACCGCTCCTATCTGTCTCGCATAAATTTTGGATAGTCAACTGCTCTTCCTCCTGCTTGGCGGGTTTGGATGAAAAAAATCTAATTGAAATGGCCCCCTTTATACTTTTATTCCCTAATTAGATGAGATATAAGGTGCTGGTCAAAAACCGTATCTTAATATATACTTACCTTGTAATGTCTTCACATCCTGTTCCGTCCAGATGTGTCCGGATCCCAGAATTCCAAGTGGTGGAAGCTCTCCAATCTCCATATTGGGACACCCAAGTGATGGGTGTCTCAATATGGAAACTGCTGGTGGTACCAGCCTCTTGCGCGGTGCCACCAGCGGAACACCATCGCACCACACACACACACACACTGTATATACCGTATGCACCACATACACACAAACACACACTGTATATGCTGTACGCACCACATACACACACACACACACACACTGTATACGCCGTATGCACCACACACACTGTATATGCCATATGCAGCCTTTAGTGCGGTACCACCAGCGGAACACCGTTGAGAACACGCCGCTGCCTGGATCAGCTGAATGATTCACTGACCGCCGCCATCTTTGTACAGGAGGAGCCCATTGGCGGTTAAAATGTGACCGCCGCTATCTGTCTGCACAAAGATGGCGGCGGTCTGATTTACTGAGCCTGCGTGAATTCCACGCAGGCGCAGTGAATCATTTGACTGATCCCGTTGGCAGATGCACGACATGTCTACAGGCAGAGGAAGCCGGTCACATTAAAGGGGTTTTCCCATGAATGAAAGTTCATTTTAAAAATTGCCTGTGTCTGACCGTGTACATGTACGGAGCATAACACATCTCCTGGGCAGGGGAGGAAGCAAAAGACAATACTGACATTACAGCAGGGAATCAGAGAGGATTTCTTTTGTCAGGTAAAATGTTTTATTGACTTTTTAAACAATATTTTACCTCACAAAATGTATCCTCTGCGATCTCCAGCTGTAATGTCAGTATTGTCTTTTGCTTCCTCCCCTGCCCAGGAGCTGTGGTACAGCACAGTGGTAGAGAGAGAGCAGACCAGGGGAAGAGCACATGGGGTACACAGGTCAAAGAAGAGTTGACATGAGAGGAGAACATAGTAGATGGGGGAGAGAGAAAGTGCACAGGGGTGAGAGAGACAGAGTACAGGGGTGAGACAGCTCAAACGGGACAGCACAGGAGAGGAGAACACAGCACAGGAAGGAGAGAGACAGCAGACAAGGGGATAGCACATGGGGTAGACAGGTCAAAGAAGAGAGCACAGATGGGAGTCAGCACATGGAGAAATAGAGAGTGGATAGGTGGGTAAGCACATGGGGGGGAGATTCTCAACTCTGTAAAGCTTTCCCCCATCGTGACATTACCGCCCTCCTGATGCAATAACATCAGGCCTCCATCTAGTGTATATATGTAAAAGTCCAACTAACATGTAAAGGAGAATCTTATGGAAATAGGGAGTTATACTAGAAACAAATTCATAAATATGATGTAATGACACATGTAGCAATAACAGGTATGACAGAAGGATTATTTAGCTGAATAATACAGACTTAGACTCCATTAAAAGAATTAGATTTGGGTATTGGGTTTCTGTATTGTCGATGACTGCTTTGTGTTGTATAGCTGTCTCCTGCCTAAGCTTCCCTCCTCTCTCATTCATTTGCAGTCGTTAATGTAGTGCTTACTTGCAGTTCCCTCTAGGCCTCTGTAACACTCCCCATCTGACTTCAGACAGGCTGCCTTTAATAGGCAGCGTAAATAGAAGTTAGTGTACCGTTCACTAACATCTCTATCTATTGTCCGGAGATTAAATACATGCCACAAATGGTTCACGCTTCATCTGCCTGCAAACCTTGTTTCATTGCTCTCGACTCTCAATGTACGGGAATATTAAATTAATTTGCAGGTTCCAAGTAAGAGGCGAGAAGGAAAAAAAAAGAAAGGTTTCTACCAAAGGCCATTTAGAGACAGCATTAATCATATTGTAAGGCCTGCAGAAGTGTGGTTGATGGCAGGAAGGACAGTAGCATGTCAGACTGGATCTAGATTTGATTTCGGTCATACATAAGAAGTTGTAAAGTATATATAAGATTAGTATGACATAATTTAAAGGGAACCTGTCACCCCCAAAATCGAAGGTGAGCTAAAGGTACCTTCACACTAAGCGACTTTGCAGCGAGAACGATGACGATCCGTGATGTTGCAGCGTCCTGGATAGCGATCTCGTTAAGTTTGACACGCAGCAGCGATCTGGATCCCGCTGTGATATCGCTGGTCGGAGCTAGAAGTCCAGAACTTTATTTCATCGCTGATTACCCGCTGTCATCGCTGGATCGGCATGTGTGACGCCGATCCAAAGATGTGTTCACTTGTAACCAGGGTAAACATCGGGTTACTAAGTGCAGGGCCACGCTTATTAACCCGATATTTACCCTGGTTACCATTGTAAAAGTAAAAAAAAAAACAGTACATACTCACCTTCTGATGTCTGTCACGTCCCCCGGCGTCCACAGGGTTACGCGCTGCTGCCGAGAGCTTCCTGCACTGAATGTGTCAGTGCCGGCAGTAACAGCGGTGACGTCACCGATGTGCTCTGCTTTACTGCCGGCGCTGACACATTCACTGCAGGAAGCTCTGAGCAGCAGCGCGTAACCCTGTGGACGCTGGGGGACGTGACAGACATCAGAAGGTGAGTATGTACTGTTTTTTTTTTTTACTTTTACAATGGTAACCAGGGTAAATATCGGGTTACTAAGCGCAGCCCTGCACTTAGTAACCCGATGTTTACCCTGGTTACCCGGGTGCTGCAGGGGGACTTCGGCATCGTTGAAGACAGTTTCAACGATGCCGAAGTCGTTCCCCTGATCGTTGGTCGCTGGAGAGAGCTGTCTGTGTGACAGCTCCCCAGCGACCTAAACAGCGACGCTGCAGCGATCGGCTCGTTGTCTATATCGCTGCAGCGTCGCTGAGTGTGACGGTACCTTTAGACCACCAGCATCAGGGGCTTATCTACAGCATTCTGTAATGCTGTAGATAAGCCCCCGATGTATCCTGAAAGATGAGAAAAAGAGGTTAAATTATACTCACCCAGGGGCGGTCCCGGTCCGGTTCTGGTCCGATGAACATCGCGGTCCGGTCTGTGGCCTCCCATCTTCTTACGATGACGTCCTCTTCTTGTATTCACTCTGCGGCTCTGGCGCAGGCGTACTTTGTCTGCCCTGTTGAGGGCAGAGCAAAGTACTGCAGTGCGCAGGTGCCGGGAAAGGTCAAAGAGGCCCAGCGCCTGCGCACTGCAGTACTTTGCTCTGCCCTCAACAGGGCAGACAAAGTACACCTGCACATCTTCAGGATACATTGGGGGCTTATCTACAGCATTACAGAATGCTGTAGATAAGCCCCTGATACTGGTGGGCTTAGCTCACCTTCGATTTTGGGGGTGACAAGTTCCCTTTAAAGGGAATGTGTCATCAGAAATTGACCTACTGTTTAAATTAGGATTTTGTTTTAACCCCTTTCCGTCATCGGGTGTAATAGTACACTGATTTTGGACTCCCCTTGCTTGGTGTGGGCTCAGCACCAGAGTCCGCACCTTTCCGGTTACATGATAACTGATCTATACAGCTGACATGTGCCCGCAACAGTCGCGGGTGGAATCGGAATCCACCCACGGCTGTTAAATAGTTAAAAACCACTGTCAATTTCTAATAGCGGCATTAACTCATAAATCCGCCCATTGGTGACCCCATCACATGATTAAGGGTCATTGATGGGTCGGCATGACAACCAGAGGTCTGAAGCAGGCCTCTATGTTTGTCATCGCCGGATTGCTACGACCGTCGCCCCCTGGTCGGCGCTCATAGCAAGTGAGCATTTCTGCTACATACAGGCAATCTGATCATTGCATCTATGTAGCAAAGCCGATTAGATAATGGCAGTTTCTAGTCTCCCATGGAGACTATTGAAGCATGCAAAAAGTAAAATAAAAGGTTTAAAAAATATTTAAAAAATAAAAAAATATAAAAGTTCAAATTACCCACCTTTCGCCCCATTCAAAATAAAACAATAAAAAATATAATATACCGTATTTTTCGGACTATAAGACGCACCGGACCCTAAGACGCACCTAAGTTTTAGAGGTTGAAAATAGGAAAAAAAATGTTTTGAAGCAAATAACGGGGTAAAATATTTAATAACATAAATAACATAATATTTCACCAATGGAAATGTAAACAGAACTCAGCAGCAATATTAACAACCATTACTGATTTAAGTACAGAAACTCTTCAGTCATCAGGGAACCCCAAGAACTCCTCATCATCACTACTGTCCATATTTATGAAGCTTGGTTCTTCAGAATCACTAGTATCACTGTCTTCACTCTGTTCATAGAGGATGTCATCTTCAGAGCCATCTAAGGCATTGCTGATGCCACATTTTTTGAAGGACTTCACAATGGTTTCATCCTTAACGGACTACCACGAGGTTTTCACCCACTCACAAACTTGGGAGATTGCCATCCATTTATTCCACTCTTCTCTCATGAAAACTTTAAATGGCTTGTTGATGGAAACGTCAAAAGGTTGCAACTGACTGGTAAGCCCCCAGGAATTACGGCAATATGGGTTTTCTCTTCTTTAAATCTCCTTTTTGTGGCTTCAGTGATATGTGCCCTAAACTGGTCTAGCACTAATAGAGCTGTTTTTTTCAGAAGCCCCCCAGGACGTTTGGACCTCACTTTTTCTATCCATATCTTCATGCCATTTTCATCCATCCATCCCTTGTCGTGAACATGAACAATGACTCCTTTTGGGATTGTCTCTTTTGGCATGGTTTTTCTCTTGAAAATCAGCAGTGGAGGCAATTTGGTGCCATCTGCACAGCAGGACAACACAACGGTATAATGGGTTTTCTCATGCCCTGACATCTTCACGGCTATAGTTTTGGCACCTTTCACATTAACCGTTTTGTTTGACGGAACATCGAAGGTCAACGGGACTTCATCCATGTTCCCAATCTGAGTCATTTCATATACATTTTTCTTTCTTTCTTGCTTCCAGTACAAATTTGTGAAAAGACACAATCTTGGTTTCGTATTCTTTAGGCATTTTTTGTGCAATCCTAGTTTTTGTGCGCATAGCAAGGCCACATCGCTTCATAAATCTATAGCACCATGATGGTGATCCTGTGAAGTCCTGAATGCCTTTCTCTGCAGCAAGACATTTAGCTTCATAAATGATCATTGTTGTCGATACAGAATATCCATTGTTCCTATGACGTATGATCCACTCTTTCACATCCACTTCTAAATGTGGCCACTTTGCAGCATGCCCACGAAAACACTCTTTATCTTTGTCCATTTTTTGTAGCTGATTCTCCTGTTTCCTCCATTCCCGTATCATTTTTCCAGTTGGAGGTGGCCCGCAGTGTCTCTCCGCTGCCCTGTTCCCATGTTCTTTGGCGTACTTCACTACCTCCAGTTTAAAAGGGATTTTATATGAAATCCTTCTCTGCTTTGACATCTTTCCAGAAGAGTAAGGTAACGTATCTTTCTGCAAGAAAATACAAAATTATGGTATCAGTACGGTACTTTGTCCTGCTGCTGACACTGTTATGGTTGGGGATCTGTTGCTACAGAGTGCTACACTCTTGTACAGAACACCCCACCAAGGAGAACATCTGCAAGGAGTTTGTATGTTGTCCTCAGGTTTGTGTGGGTTTCCTCTGCATTCTCAGCTTTCCTCCCACACTTCCAACACATACAGATAGAGATATTGTGAGCCCCAATGGGGACAGTGATGATAATGTCTGTAAAATGCTGTGGAATAGGATAGTCCAATATACGGTACCATAGGCAATGCATAATAAAAAATACGGTAATACCGATACCGGAATTGACCACTACCGGTAACTCTGTGGTAATTTTTCTGTTCAACGTATGTGTGAGGTTTTTTTTAACAAGCTGGAGTTTTTATTGATATCAATTTGTGGTATGGTACCGTACTTATGGTTTTTTATCACTTTTTTTATGTGGTGTGATGAAAAAGAAGCGTGTGTACAGACATATTGTATTTTTTAATGGGTTAAAAGGGTTTTTCTGGCACCGTTTGCTTCTGGATTGGGAAGTGAGTAGTGCTGACATCCTACCATCAAAGTGAACCAACCAAGGCACCTGCGTGACACTATAGTTGCCAATCATGCATCTGTCCACATGTGAATGCAGCTCACCTCCCAATATGGAAGTACCGTAAACACTACGGTATAAAGGGAACCTGACAGCTGATACATGCTACCGTAATCCACGGACAGCATGTATCAGACACTGGCTGTATGATCTATCGTAAGCCAGGTATGGTATGCTTCACTCTGAAATGCTACGGCGTTTCAGAGAAAAACACACTGTACCATACCTTTGGCTTTTCCCCTCCTGCTGCCAATCACTGACAGGTCTCTTCCTGTATGCGCACGCAGGAAGAAAATTGTCACTCATTGGGAGCGGATGGGGAGAAGCGGCTGGGGACCTGTCAGACTAGTCTTTAGGTGGCTTTTAAAGCACGGGCTGTTCAATGCATAGCCAGCATGTACGGTATTAGCGTAACAGTGGGCTGTATGACTTTAGCCACTTTTTTTTTCCTCTGAAATGCTGTGGCATTTCAGAGAAAAAAGTGGCTAAAGTCATACAGCTTACTGCTACACTAATGCACGCTGCCTACGCATTGGACAGCCTGTATTTAGAAAACATATCACCTTTAATACCGTATGTCATAGGTGCCATTTATTGTACCGTATGTCAAGTGCTTTGGAGAACTATGGCTATGTTTCCACGTTCATTCAGGAAACTCAGCGCTTTGGACGCAGTGGATGCCCTACTCCGCCCAAAGCACCGCTCCTGTTGTATGCGCGGTGATTCCGAATGTGTTCATTGAGCACATGCGGAAGCACTGCATCGTATTCATTGACTGATATTTACGATATCTTGCGGAGATGGAGCGTCTCTGCAAGATAGACATGCTGCAGTCTATAAAGACGCGCCCCATGTCCAGATACACATGTGGATACATGCATAGTGGAGACGGGATTTCATAAAATCCTCTCCACTATGCTGTAACATCTGGACGCTGCGGATTGGACTCTATGGATGTACGCAGCATCCAATCCGCAGCAAATCCAGATGTATTAAGCCACATGGAAACAAGCCCTAACTCCAAACATGCAGCTCCTGTAACATGCTGGGAGTTAGAGTTTGCGACAGTAGTGAGTGTTTTACTGTAACTTTTTTTTAAACTTTTGCTCCAAATTACCGTGGCCACGCTAGAAGGGGAAGTACGGTAGACGTTCTCCAATCCAGATCACGAGCTGCAGTGACAACAGTAGCTGATGAGACAAGGCCAGTACTTCACTGCAGCACGTGACCGTATGTGAGACCTCCTACTTCCTGTTTAGCGTGGCCACAGTATACCGAAGTTCTGAACTACAGCGGCTGCGCCAAGACACCTCCACAGCAGCTGCTCCGCCGACAGACCTCCTGACTCCACCGGCGGCTCCCACACTGCCGCTCCACCACCGGCGGCTCCCGCAGTATACATTTATTTGGTATCGCCGCATTCAGAATCGCCCGATCTATCAATACAAAAAAAGTATTAAACCGATCGCTAAATGATGTAATGAGAAAAAAATTCAAAACGCCAGAATTACCGGTCCCAAGGGGCAGGTTGGGCCCATAGGTGGATTATAATGATTGCAACGCCTATCTCAGTGAAGGGAGCTTTCCTGGAACTCCATGGCCATCAAAACAGAAGAGCAGTGCAGCTCTAGGGGAGCTGCCTCCGCCTTTTTTGAGATGTGCTGGAGATAGTGCCTATGTGATAATGTAATAGAATGAAAAATACAGATGTGAGGTTCATGGGTACAATGACCACCTACTTGTATAATCCACTCAAGAGAACCCTCACAATGACCTACAAAGCCATCCACAACCTATCTCCTCCATACATCTGTGACATGATCAACCGGTACCTACCAACACGCAACCTCCGATCCTCTCAAGACCTCCTTCTCTACTCCCCTCTCATCTCTTCTTCCCACAACCGCATCCAAGACTTCTCCCGTGCTTCCCCCATACTCTGGAACTCTCTACCCCAGCACATCAGACTCTCGCCTACCATAGAAACTTTCAAAAAGAACCTGAAGACTCACCTCTTCCGACAAGCCTACAGCCTGCAGTGATCCTGAACCTACTGAACTGCCGCACAACCAGCTCTGCCCTCTCCTAGTGTATCATCACCCATCCCCTGCAGATAGTGAGCCCTCGCGGGCAGGGTCCTCCCTCCTTATGTACCCGTGTGCCTTGTTTTTTTTTGCTCATGTCTAATGTATTTGTCTATATTTGCCCCGTATTTCACATGTAAAGCGCCATGGAATAAATGGCGCTATAAAAATGAATAATAATAATAATAATAAGATGAGTAACTTAATGGGCTCCCACAAAGTGAACCATGAAGATCTGTAACAAGATGATGTGGCAAATTAAACAAGTGAAAAATAATAATATCGCTGAGATTTTCACTTATCTGTCTGCTGGAGTAAAAGATTCCAGTGACTGACTTTTTTTATGGACTGTATTGGTTTTACACTACTTTGTACTCCAACTGTAACAAGGACAATCCTGCATTTGCCTTTGCTTTCACGCAGAGGCTCACATGTTTTTCTTGTAGACCAGGGATGGTCTACAAGAAACTCAAATACACAGAGAGCAAAAATTAAAAGCTTGGACAAAGTCGCAGGCCATCCTTACAGGGTGGGCCCTTTATATGGATACACCTAAATAAAATGGGAATGGTTGGTTATATCAGCGTTTTTAGACTTGCGGAATTGCATCAAATCTGCAGTGTAGTACAGTAACAATGATAGTCAATGAGAATTTGAGAATTGCTGTGCACATGCTGCGGAAAAATCGGCGCAGATTCGCTGTGGTTTTTTTTTTCTCAGCATGTCAATTCTTTGTGCGGAAACGCAGCATTTCTGCACCCACTGACTATTCATTGTGTAAGGAAAATCCGCACATCAAAAAACGCATGACAATCAGCAAGACATCCACAAGAAATCCGCATCAATTCCACCTTAAATCCGCAAGCATTTTGGCCACAACGTGTTTATGGAGCGCCCCCACTGCCGCAGGGCCGAGGGGTACCCGGTACCGGGCCTCTGCGTCTCAGTCCTGGGGTAGTCACGGTGGCTAGGCCCGGTCTGTGACCCTGCTGAGGGGCGTCCAGTGAAAGTTGAGAATGAGATGATGTTGTGGTGTGGTGTAGGTCGCGGTAAATAACGAGGACACCAGGTTGCAGTCTCTTTACCTCTTTACTGAAGGCTTCAGGATCCTCAGTCCGGAATACGGTTAACCAGGCTACCTGAGTCCGGCCGGTCCGATGGCACCTCCAGAGTTCCCTTTGCAGGTGGAAATCTGTGCCTACCTTCTAGCGCTTGTGTGTTGTAGTCCTTCCCTGCTGTGCTTACGGGATAGTCCTCACAACTGTTGTGTCTGTTTATGAAGTTCGCTCACAACTCGATTATGATGTTCTTCTTCGACCCCCCAGATGATATGGCTAGGACGCACCCGTATGACGGGTAGGCTCGGAGCGGTGACGTCACCGCTGTGCTCTGCTTTCACTTTACGGCCGGCACTCAGTCAGTGCGGGAAGCAGACGGCTAGGGACCTGACGGACACCGGAATGTGAGTATGTATGTTTTTTTTTTTTTACATTTACGATGGTAACCAGGGTAAACATCGGGTTACTAAGCGCGGCCCTGCGCTTAGTAACCCGATGTTTACCCTGGTTACCCGGGGACTTCGGCATCGTTGGTCGCTGGAGAGCTGTCTGTGTGACAGCTCTCCAGCGACCACACAACGACTTACCAACGATCACGGCCAGGTCGTATCGCTGGTCGTGATCGTTGGTAAATCGTTTTGTGTAACGGTACCCTAACTTGTTTTTCTTATTTTTCAGGTTACATCGGGGGCTTATCTACAGCATTACAGAATGCTGTAGATAAGCCCCTAATGGCGGTGGCTGCAGCTTATAGCAGCAAAATGAGGTGACAGATTCCCTTTAAATTGACCTATGTGGCAGCTAAAAGCTCCTATGACTTCAAAGAAGAAACATAGCCCAACTGGCACATCCATAATGTTGGCAAAATAACAAGGGTGGAGGCGGAAAGTTAAAAAATCAGACTAACGCTACATTCCCATATTGAGTGTTTGGTGAGTTTTTTTCACTGCATATTTTTTTAAAAAATGCAATCTATTTTACTTAATGGGTTCAGAAATGGTGCAAAAAATCAGCAACATCAAAAACTCACCAAAAGCTCATCAGGAACATAGCCTAAGGCCATGTTCACACTATCAGTATTTGGTCAGCATTTTATATCAGTATTTGTAAGCCAAAAGCAGGAGTGGAACATTTTTCACCCACTCCTGGTTTTGGCTTAGAGATACTGATGTAAAGTACTGACCAAATATTGAACGTGTGAACATAGCCTAATGTGTGAGATTGCATAAGCAGTCTAAGCTATAAAGCATCAATTTTTGTATATTCCTATTTCACCAATGTCATGGAGCTTTTGGCACCTGAAGCGCTCTATATAGTTCCAAGTGTTGCAAGTTTAATGGATGTATGACTATAATCAAACCCCACAAGATCAGTTCACTGTGTACAGGTCATTCTCGAGTGCTGTGGCTCAGCTTCCATTCATTTCAACAGGAGCTGAACTGCAGGTACCCAAGAATGGTCCACACTCAGTGGACTGAGCTGTTGAGTTCCCACTTCGTACACTGTGTAGTTTCGGCAGCAGCAATGCAGCGCCCCAGAGTCCTGGTCGTTGCAGTACTGTGGCTCCGCCACTATGGGGAGCCATGGTGCGTCCGATGGCACTGAAGGAGTTCATCTGATCAGGTATCACAGACACCAATAGATTTCACAGCTGGGCCTCCGGGGGGAGCTAAGGGTTCTATTCATTAGGCCACTCCCCACCATAGTGGGTAAACTGGGGGTCAGGCAGGAAGTTAGAGGAGAAAGCTGACTGGATTGGACGAAGCAACACCTAGTGGCAGAGGGTGTTGTGGAGGAAGAGACAGTAGGGTCTCTGTCAGGGGTGGGATCCTGACAGAGGCTTGGCATTGAAAAGAACGTAACGGGTCCGCGCCAGCTCCGGGAAGCGGCGGGACCCAAGGAAGGACTAGAAGCGAGATAGATTGTGCTGAGTGAGAAACGAGATCAAGCAATAGGAGAATACCAGTAGGGGTCGTGCTGTAAGACCGGAGCAACATCCTACTGAGGCGCACTACCGGCGGCCGGAACGCCGAGGGAGTATTTCATTAGACAGCTTCAAGCAATACTCTAAACAGCGGCAGGACAGTCAGTCTCAGGCGGGCTGTCTCACCTAAATCACCTATGAAGTCTTGGGAGGCAATTGCGGGAGAGGGGCGTCTCTAGGGTCCCGGAAGAACTCCAGGCCTACCCGACAAACGGGTGCCGTTCTAACTGTAACATCAGGAAGGGACGGAAGATTAGCAGAAGATCAGTTAATCGAGTTGTGAGGGAACACGAGAAACAGACACAACGGTTGTGGGGTACTTTCCGTAAGCATAGCAGGGAAGGACTACAACACATAGCGCTAAGAAGGAAGGCACCGATTTCCACCTGTGAAGTGAACTCTGGAGGTGCCATTGGACCGGCCGGACTTGCGCAGCCTGGTGAACCGTATTCTGGACTGAGGACTCAGAGATCTCCAGTAAAGAGGTAAAGAGACTGCAACCTGGTGTCCTCGTTATTTACGGCGAACTGCACCACCAACATCCACACCTATCATTCACTGTGCGCCCCACGGCAGGGTCACGGGCCGGGGCCTAGCCGCCGTGACAACCCCAGAAGCAGAGACTCAGAGGCCCGGTACCGGGTACCCCTCGGCCCTGCGGCAGTGGGGGCGCTACAAATTGGCGTCACGAACAGGATCTACTTAAGCCTGAAGAATCGGGTCATGTGTGCCTTGGAACTGTAATTTGTTGTGCTTGGACTGTACTTTATTGCAAAGACTGTGTTGCGCCATTTACCGCCAAAATCCGCCGCCATTGCAGCGCTGAAGAGAGAAGGGGCGTGAAGTAGGCGTAGATAAGCTGGAGAGCGCGAACAGCGATGACCGCCCAGTCTAAGTATTTCTGTGTCCTGAGGACGTGCCCGTCAACAGCCAAGGTCCGCCTCCTGATCCTCTTTGGAGGGTGGAGACCATGGGGACGGGGCCGCCCACTAAAGAGACCGCGGGAAGAAGACATTGGAGGAAAGGCCAAGATGGCGACACCAGGAGCACCACGCGGGGCTGACCCGGTCCGGCCTGAGGCTGCGCAACCTGACATAGCCCCAGAAACGCCAACGCTGCGGGGTCTGACCCTCACAGGGTCACCGATGGGCCGACCCACTCTGCCGCTGTCTGAGGAATGTGTGGCTGCAGCCGAGGCCCGACAGCTAGCCCGCAGGCTGGAGGCTGATGCCCGCGTGCTTACTCGGCTAGGCCAGCCCACGGAGATCCGTTTGTCCCCAGTGTCCCCTGCTCCTTCCCACCTGGCCGCGGCTGAAGGTACGCTACGACGCCGGGCCTGAAGATCATGCCGGACGCCGAACATCTACGGCGTCTGATGGCAGCGTGGCGGAGCCGGCCCCAGCCTGCAGAGCAGATTGATTTAATTAGCGCTCCGGAGATCCCGCCATCACACTGGGGTGTAGTGGTGGCCTTTAACCCTCAGTGTGGAAGAGGAGTGATCCAGGAGATCGGGGAGCCGCTACAAGTCCGCGTAGACCGGGAGGAGGTGGAGCCCTGCAGCGGGAGATTCACTCGTGATCTGGAGCCAGGTGATGCCGTAACCTACACGAGGTGGAGGAGGGACGCTGGCGAGACGGGCTGGGTCGCCCGAGGCGTCCAGCGATGCATCGCCCTCCAGGCTGCTGCCGAAACACCGGAAGAAGGTGATCTCAGGGGGAAAGCAGCAGAGCCCGGCCCCGCGGAACCTCGAGAAGCCCGGCCTCGCCGTGCCCCGGAGGAACGTGTGCGCCTGCCAACGAGAAGGGCCTCCCGGCGAGGGATTTTATCGCTGCTGGGACCGGAACCGCTTCCTGGCTCACCAGTGCGATCCGTTGGCCTGGTGAGGCCAGATCGGAGACCACCACAGTAAGATTCTACTGTACTTTCTTACTTGTAAAATAGTTACTGTTTTATTGCCTTTTATGATTGCTAAAACCCGTCCAGGGTAAATTCTTAAGGGGATCCTTCTATGGACCTGGGATCCCTTTTGTTTTTGGTTATTTTCTATTTTTCTACGATTACTTCAAAAAACTGTGAAATCATGAACAGTGCATGATCCGAACTTTTTGTATATAGTTTGCACCTTATTAAAGGCGCTCCCTACTGGTTTTACTTAAAGAAAGACTCTTTGCGAAGATACCGCACTGGAACCTTTGCTGAGTATGGACTGGTAGCTTGAGAAGACGCGCTACCTCACAGAGACTTGGTCCCCTCTTAAAGGGGATGTTCATTTGTCGCGTTTCGATAGTAATATTGCTTAAGACAAGTAGCAATAATGTTGATGAGAGAAAAGTGATGATAATGTTTGTACGAGAAAGTTATATGTGTTTAATTAGTTAAATGTGAAGAAATACTGATGATGTGCTCTGAGAATTAAAAGGTGAAAGATAGAAGAAGGATGCAGTGGGCCCGTAGAGATAGATGTGGTGTCCAGCATGCAAGAAAGGAAGAAAGATAATGAGAAGGCTTAATGTTCGATAGAAGATGTTTAGATGATGTTGATAGATAGTTAGGATAGAAGGTAAACCCTGAGTCCTCATAGGAGTCATGTAGAGATGACTTAGTGCTCTTAAACTGAAAGTAATGTTATGTTCTATACTGTGTATAGTAGTTGAAAAGGCAGTAGGCCCTGGCTGAACGGGGCGGTCCTGTAACAGAAAGGAGAGGCAGTAGGTCTGGTGCCGATAGGACAGGCGGTCCTGCAGATTTAAAGAAGGCGAATGGGAAAGTTAAAATACCTTATAATGTGATTATAGGAAGGTCTTTAGTGGATTTAGAGTGTGAATCCTTAAAGGCAATGTTAAATTATTGTTCAACAATTTTGTACTTAGTAGAATACCCGGTTGGGTAACAGGAGTTATTTATAGCCTGTAATTTATAATGTTAACCATGTTTGTAACGTTCAAGTGTCCTCACCTCCCATAAAGTGAAGCTCTGTTCAAGTATACTTATTATTATTTGCACTCAACAAAAATTGTATGTCTTTTTGCTAACCTGTATTGTTGTTTTCTTCCCAGTCCCGGAGTACTGTGTTTAACCAGGGGGGAGTGCAGCGCCCCAGAGTCCTGGTCGTTGCAGTACTGTGGCTCCGCCACTATGGGGAGCCATGGTGCGTCCGATGGCACTGAAGGAGTTCATCTGATCAGGTATCACAGACACCAATAGATTTCACAGCTGGGCCTCCGGGGGGAGCTAAGGGTTCTATTCATTAGGCCACTCCCCACCATAGTGGGTAAACTGGGGGTCAGGCAGGAAGTTAGAGGAGAAAGCTGACTGGATTGGACGAAGCAACACCTAGTGGCAGAGGGTGTTGTGGAGGAAGAGACAGTAGGGTCTCTGTCAGGGGTGGGATCCTGACAGAGGCTTGGCATTGAAAAGAACGTAACGGGTCCGCGCCAGCTCCGGGAAGCGGCGGGACCCAAGGAAGGACTAGAAGCGAGATAGATTGTGCTGAGTGAGAAACGAGATCAAGCAATAGGAGAATACCAGTAGGGGTCGTGCTGTAAGACCGGAGCAACATCCTACTGAGGCGCACTACCGGCGGCCGGAACGCCGAGGGAGTATTTCATTAGACAGCTTCAAGCAATACTCTAAACAGCGGCAGGACAGTCAGTCTCAGGCGGGCTGTCTCACCTAAATCACCTATGAAGTCTTGGGAGGCAATTGCGGGAGAGGGGCGTCTCTAGGGTCCCGGAAGAACTCCAGGCCTACCCGACAAACGGGTGCCGTTCTAACTGTAACATCAGGAAGGGACGGAAGATTAGCAGAAGATCAGTTAATCGAGTTGTGAGGGAACACGAGAAACAGACACAACGGTTGTGGGGTACTTTCCGTAAGCATAGCAGGGAAGGACTACAACACATAGCGCTAAGAAGGAAGGCACCGATTTCCACCTGTGAAGTGAACTCTGGAGGTGCCATTGGACCGGCCGGACTTGCGCAGCCTGGTGAACCGTATTCTGGACTGAGGACTCAGAGATCTCCAGTAAAGAGGTAAAGAGACTGCAACCTGGTGTCCTCGTTATTTACCGCGACCTGCACCCCACAACTGCACCACCAACATCCACACCTATCATTCACTGTGCGCCCCACGGCAGGGTCACGGGCCGGGGCCTAGCCGCCGTGACAACCCCAGAAGCAGAGACTCAGAGGCCCGGTACCGGGTACCCCTCGGCCCTGCGGCAGTGGGGGCGCTACAGCAACATCTGGTAATAGCTGATCATGGGGATGCTGAGTGTCGGAACAACGCCAATCTGATATAGATGACCAGAGGATAGGCCATCACAATCTGATCAGAGTGGATCCAACAACTATCTCAGTTCTGGACAACCCCCTTTAACGTTTTTTTATTTCCATTTTATCTCTTATTTTACGACAGACAATGATATGTGTCTCAACCTAAGAGTGTAATACACTGATGTATACTACCTGGAGTCCTGAACAAAACCCCTTTAAGGGGAACCTGTCACCCCCCCCTGGCATTTTTAACTAAAAGCGCCACCTTGTACAGCACTAATGATGCATTCTGCCAAGGTGGCTCTTATTTGGAGTCCCTTCCAACGCTGCAATATTGTTTTTTTTAATTTGCCTGCCATACCTGTAGTCTGTCCGGGGGCATATCTTTTCCCCCCTGACACAAACGCCTCCCAGCCATTGCTCGGCCCCTCCGTACGTCGCCTCCTGTGCCTTCATGAACGTCCCCGGTGCCTGCGCTGTAAGTTCCCATCATGTGATGTGAGTCAAAAGGCAGCGTAAACTGCGCATGCCCGAAAAAGGAACTTACAGCGCAGGCACCAGGGACGTTAATGAAGACAGAGGAGGCGGCGCACGGCTCACGGAGGTGCTGAGTGTTGGCTGGGAGGCGTTTTTGTCCGGAGGGGAAAAGACATGCCCCCGGACAGACTACAGGTATGGCGGGCAAATTTAAAAAACGAATATTACGTTGGAGGTGACCCCAAATAAAAGAGCCACCTTGACAGAATGCAGCATTAGTGCTGCACAAGGTGGCTCTTTTAGTTAAAACCGCCGGGGGGGGGGGGGGGGGGTGACAGGTTCCCTTTAATGAAAACTAGGAAGAAATGATACACATTACACACAATAAATGTATTATGTGGAGGATATAATTATACAAAAACTCAGCATTTTTTCTTTTCCAGATGTTGGAGGTAGAGAAGAGGCACATGTCCGACGTATAATGAACTCTGTAAGATACATGGAGCAACGCCAAAGCACCAGAGACCTCATGAGTCCCCAACTCATCGATCATGCCCCTGACTCACTACCACAGACCACTCTGGCTCAGCACTGTTATATGGAGAACACCTGTCCTACTAATTATTGCACAACTGACCATTATAGCCATGCTTTGTGTGTAGCTTCCTTTCTATTCTGCTACTAGGAATAATTACTATAAAATATAAGGAAACAAAATTCAAATTATATTTTCATTGTATCGAAGAATATATGTAGTTGCTTATGTCTCATAATCATGAAAGACAATTTGTAGCCCTGTTCCCATATGCTGGTATGTCTTTTAGAATTGTAATAGCCCAAGCAGAATTAATGAGGTTTCCTGGGAGTAAGTCAGTTTAGTGATGTAACTTCCTCAAGTATTTTCTGGCAGGGTTCACACATTGCATAAAATTTTCATTGTAGATTAAGCTGCAAATCTAGTAACCAATCTGCTGCAAAAGTCCATTGATTGGCTGCAGCCATCAGATGCCTTTGTTTATACCAGGAGACCGGAGAGGAACACAGAAGCCAATGTGAGGACTGGCACTAATCTGAAAGGTGCGTTCAGATTTTTAATGTTTACATCCCCCAGCCCAGTGCCCAATCACACTATATTTTAAAGTAGAGAAAAACCCCTTTAAAGGGAACCTGTGACCAGAAAAAATGCTGTTAACTTGCAGATATGGGGTTAATCTGCAAGTTATTAGCGTTATTAACCTGCCTAGTGCCCGCACTTAGCTGAACGCTGCAGGGAGAAAATTAACTTTATTCCCCTATAATAATAATAAATGATAATAATTCCCCCCAGAAGTGTTTGGATTTCAGTCACGGGGGTGGTGTCAACGCAGGTTCAGTCTTCTCTTTGTGTTTAGTGACCGGCAGCTGTAACTGCTCCCCTGGCCCTGACTGACAGCCAGCGTCAATGCAGAGCCAGGTTATTTACAGGTTAATAGCGTTTTTTCTGGTGATAGGTTCTCTTTAACGAAGCAGTTTGTGCGTCAGTGCTTCTCTTCATATTATAAGCTAAAAAGATGTCTTTGATCAACTAGTTGCAAACCTGAACAGTTTTTCAATCTCTTCTCTCCATACAGATATACAGATATGGCAGCACTTAATGTTCCAGTTGGCTCAGTATTAATGGTGTGCAGTGACCAGATTAGAAGAAAAATTGCATTACTCTGTTGGGTATCATTCATGCTGTTTGTCTAAGTGCAAAAGTGTATTAAACTTGTGTCATGAGTATTGATGGGCGGACCCGTGGATGTTATGGTCTGTCGGGTTTGGCCGAACATCCTCCCCATGTGATTAATTCTGTCCCCATTGGCCAGTTTCTCAGAATTAGAAGGATCTGTTCGTCCAATGAAGATTTTGAGGTTCAAGCTAAAGAGATGACAAGTCGGTTTTTGGACAGAGAATACAGTAAGAGGTTTTATAAATAGCTTATAATAGAGCCAGAAACACGGAGAGACATCAACTCCTCTACTCCTCGGCAAAGACCAAGGAGAACTCACAGGTAAGATTGGTGACTCAGTACCATTCTCAGTGGAGCAGTATGCAAGATGTACTAGCCAAATATTGGCCGATGCTTCTTGCTGATCCCGTCTTAAAGCAGTATTTACCTTTGCGACCTTCCGTTACGGCTATGAGGTCCCGCAATTTGGGTGACTATTTGGTTAAAAGTTACTTTGTGCCTTATGCTCCACCTCCTATCTTCTCTTCTGAGTTGACACCTCGTGCTATGGTCTGGGGGTGTAAACCATGTGGCGTGTCCCAACATTGTCCATGTTAATGATTTTTCCTCTTCAATGGTCGTTTACTATGCGTCATGTCCATGTAATAAAGCGTATGTGGGTCTTACAACACGGGCCCTTAAGGTTCGAACGCATGAGCATGTTCGTGAGATAATAGCTGTGGCCAAGGAGGATAATGTTGAGGCTTTGAAAACCATCCCACGCCACTTTAAAATATACCATTCTTGTGACTCTTCTGGGCTTAAAATAAAAGGGATTGACCGCATTGTTTCCAATCTTCATGGGGGTAATTTAGGCCGCCTATTGGCACAGAGGGAGTTTTATTGGATTTGGAGGCTTCATACTGTACATCCTCATGGCCTTAACGAGATCTTATGTTTTGCCCCTTTTCTCTAATTCACCTGTGCTGTGATTTTAAATTGGCATCTTATTATTCATATTTTTTATCATTTTTTTAATTTTGTGTAATTTGTGTACTAATTATTTTATTCACATATTCATAGGTTCATTACTCATGCTCATTCTTTCATGCGCTTGGGGTGCCACTTTGGCCTGTGATTAAATTTTGGCCCTTTGGACACTGTGTGGACTTGCTGTGGACTTTATCTACTTTCTTCTTGATAAATGGCACTTCCCTGGGATTACACTTCAAAGTGTTTGCACTGTGATGATCATGTTTTATTTATGTAAATAATATTGTTTAAATATTTATTTTTACTTCATTGCTTATTCATCATTCCATTATTCACTGGTGTATTGTAATTGCTTGTTTTATTGTATCTTTCATATGTATTTGTTTTAATGTACTGGTCATACAGTATGTATCCACAGATTCGCTGCACTATATCTATTGGCAACACTTTTTTGCCCTTTCTCTCATTGCGCATAGCACTTTCATGCATTATTACTTCACTAAAATGTATATTTTAGTATCACCATTACTGTTATGTAATTAGTGCAACTTTTTTATGTTATTGTCCATATACTCTTGTTCGCATTGGTTTATATTAAACCTGCTGGTGCGCATGTGCGCTGGCTCCTGGTTGCTTGGCGCCGCTGATGGCGTCTTACTCCAGCCGGGCTGCTCTTGCGTCCGGGGTTGCGCTCACGTGATTTAATGTGGGCGTGGCCTCTGATGTGAACCGGCTTGTCTGGTGACGTTCTCGGCGGCTCTTACTTCCGAATACACCGGCGTCACATGCAGTGTCCAAGTGCTTTGAAGTTTGTGATAGGCTGTCCTGGCATTTATAAGATCCTGGTAACGTCTGGATGCCACTCCCCCCGGAGGAAGGCACAGCACCAAAACGCGCGTTGGGGACGGTGGCACCACAGAGCTCCAGGTGCCTCTCAGGTAATTGTCACAATTTAGCTTTGATGTTTCTTTGCCCTTTGCTCTTTTTTCTAGATGTGACACGCAGCCCTTTTGGAGACTCTCTGATCTGGTTAACTCTTTCCCAGATTGTATAATTAGACATGCTTTATTGCAGCTTTTTGCGCAATCTACCTATTCACTATGTACCTGCTGGTATCTGGTTCTAACTGTGGTTCCACCTAATCTGGTCCACCCCTGTTACATCCCTATATACTCTTGATCTTACATATTTTATATATTATTAATAATAAAGCTTTGATATTTTTATACAATTTGGCTCTTTCTGGTGCTTTTCTTCATATATGATTTACGTTTTAAAAAAGTATGGTTCGGGTACCAGAACGGAACACGGAAGTCGATCCTGGACCCCATTCAAATGAAAGGGGGGCCCAAGCATCCGGTATTTCCCACACTGTCATCTGTGTGACAGCATCTGAAGTGTGTGGTAAGATAGCAATTTGTGCCACAGTACAAGAAGAAGTCACAGATGGACGCAAAGATTTGTCCAGCCCATCAGGGGTTCAGCTCCAATGAAGAAGTTCCCTTTGAATAGTAGCTGGCCCGCTGTTGGAGGTGTGGGCCAATGGAAGGTTCAATGGAAGGAAAGGGCTTGCCCACCAGAAGATGAAAGACAAAGACAGGAGGAGTGACTGGAGGCAGAGACACCAAGGAAAAAGCATTATACGCCAGAAAAACAGCCCACAGAAAAGTGGAGCCACTACAGGAAGTGCGCAGTGAGGAGATGGACGGCACCATTAGCTTCCTGTGAGCTGGAGAGGACCAGCACTATTCTCCTGAGGAAGAGAAGTACTCTCATGGCAATATGGCAAATTGACTGACAGAGATTGTGGAAATGAGTGGTGAGAGCCAATATGTAGACCAGTATGTAGTGGATGGGAGCTTGATGACCGCGATCAATTTGTTTCAGAATTCATCAGCAGTTGTGGTTCAGCCTTAAGTGAAATACCCAGTGATCACTGTTTGACACCCCAAGAATACTAGGCAGAGGAGGCAGTGCCCACTACAGAAGGTATGCAGGCTGCAAGGCCTACAGTTATAAAAAAAAAACAGGCCTCACCTCCATCTCATTCGGTAAGGCTGAATGCAGACCAGAAACTATGGCACAGTATTTAGTTATAAATAGTGTTGAGCGATAGCTTCCGATATTCAAAAGTATCGGTATTGGATTGGATCGGCCGATATCCAAAAAATATCGGATATCGCCGATACCGATACCCGATACCAATGCAAGTCAATGGGACACAAATATTGGAAGCGATCCTGGATGGTTCCCAGGGTCTGAAGGAGAGGAAACTCTCCTTCAGGCCCTGGGATCCATATTCATGTAAAAAATAAAGAATAAAAATAAAAAATATGGATATATTCACCCCTCCGATGGACCCTGGCTCTCACCGGTGCAAGCGTCTGCCTCCGTTCCTAAGAATGCAGTGAGTGAAGGACCTTCGATGACGTCGCAGTCACATGAGCGGTCACGTGAGCGGTCGCGTGACCGCGACGTCATCGAAGGTCCTTCACTCATTGCATTCTTAGGAACGGAGGCAGACGCTTGCACCGGTGAGAGCCAGGGTCCATCGGAGGGGTGAGTATATCCATATTTTTTTTTTTATTCTTTATTTTTTACATGAATATGAATTCCAGGGCCTGAAGGAGAGTCTCCTCTCCTCCAGACCCTGGGAACCATACGTCCCGCACACGCCGAAGATGACTGGGAACTTATAGGAACTTCGGATTCCGATTTCCGATATCACAAAAATATCGGAACTCGGTATCGGAAATCCGATACAGTGAATATCGGCCGATACCCGATATTTGCAGTATCGGAATGCTCAACACTAGTTATAAACCAAAAGATCGAGCAGTGGTATGCCAAGGGGAAGAAGAGAGCGGAGGAGCTCCAGGAAGGATTTTGTGATTTCTCTTCATTCTGGGAGCCTGATGCAGATGTATAAGTAGTTCCAGTGATGTCTTCATCTGGGAGTTGCTGGCCCTAGCTGAAAGGAGTCTGGAGGCGATCCAAGATTAAGGTTTGACCAGGGCTTTAGAGAAAGCCAGGAAGGTGGAAGAGACACTCCTCTAAGCTTGCAGAAGAGACCAAATAGCTACGCAGTTGTGCTTGGTGCACCCCAGTTGTGATGGAGTAGTTCAAAACTCCTAAAGTAGCCAATGCCAGAGGACCAGTTGGGTCCAAAATCCTGGCTTCGTTGAGAGAGGGACTGTTCAGTTTGCACCCTCAGATGGGCCAACGATGAGATGAGCCTTACATACTGAAGAAGTCGTACAGGCTGTAATTTGCACTTGTATTTTTATTGCGCCTTTTTTGCTTTATTAAAGGTACTTTATAAGGTTTGTGTTCAGAGGAAGAAGTCTGGAATGACTTTGAAAGCGTTGACTGTAAAACCTGGAATAAAAAATCCTTTATTATTACTGTATACTTCCGTCTAGATCTTCATTGCCTACCAGCAGTGTCATGATCTCAATGGCAAGAGAACATAGCATAAGCATATATAGGAACTAGCTCTTGGAAGATGGGAACTGAGCTGACCATGAACTAAACCTAACGCACAACTAGCAGTGGCCGGGTAGCATGCCTACGTTGATTCTAGATGCCCAGCCCAGCCGGAGGACTAAATTAAGCTAGCAGAGGAAAATATTAGTCCTAGCTCACCTCTAGAGAAATACCCCGAAAGGAGACAGAGGCCCCCCACATGTATTGGCGGTGAGTTGAGATGAAATAACAAACGTAGTATGAAAATAGGTTTAGCAAATTTGAGGTCCACTTATTACATAGCAGAAGACAGAAAGGACACTTTCATGGTCAGCTGAAAACCCTATCAAAAACACCATCCAGAAATTACTTTAAAACTCTGGCATTAACTCATAACACCAGAGTGGCAATTCCCGTTCACAAGAGCTTTCCAGACACAGTAACGAAACTACAGCTGTGAACTGGAACAAAATGCAAAAACAAACATGGACAAGAGTCCAACTTATCTAGTAGTTGTCTAGGAGCAGGAACAAGCACAGAGAGGCTTCTGATAACATTGTTGACCGGCAAGCAACTAACAGAGCAGCAAGGTTATATAGCGACTCCCACATCTTGATGGGAACAGGTGAACAGAGAAGATGAAGACACCAGTTCAATTCCACCAGTAGCCACCGGGGGAGCCCAAAATCCAAATTCACAACAGTACCCCCCCCTCAAGGAGGGGGCACCGAACCCTCACCAGAACCACCAGGGCGATCAGGATGGGCCCTATGAAAGGCACGAACCAGATCGGAGGCATGAACATCAGATGCATTCACCCAAGAATTATCCTCCTGGCCGTATCCCTTCCACTTGACCAGATACTGGAGTCTCCGTCTGGAAACACGAGAGTCCAAGATTTTCTCCACAACGTACTCCAACTCACCCTCAACCAACACCGGAGCAGGAGGCTCAACGGAAGGCACAACCGGTACCTCATACCTGCGCAATAATGACCGATGAAAAACATTATGAATAGAAAAGGATGCAGGGAGGTCCAAACGGAAGGAAACAGGGTTAAGAATCTCCAATATCTTATACGGGCCGATAAACCGAGGCTTAAACTTAGGAGAAGAGACCCTCATAGGGACAAAACGAGAAGACAACCACACCAAATCCCCAACAGAAAGCCGAGGACCAACACGACGGTGGCGGTTGGCAAAAAGCTGAGTCTTCTCCTGGGACAACCTCAAATTGTCCACCACCTGCCCCCAGATCTGATGCAATCTCTCCACCACAGCATCCACTCCAGGACAATCCGAAGATTCCACCTGACCAGAGGAAAATCGAGGATGAAACCCCGAATTACAGAAAAACGGGGACACCAAAGTGGCAGAGCTGGCCCGATTATTGAGAGCGAACTCCGCCAATGGCAAAAAAGCAACCCAATCATCCTGGTCAGCAGACACAAAACACCTCAGATATGTCTCCAGGGTCTGATTAATCCGCTCGGTCTGGCCATTCGTCTGAGGATGGAAAGCGGACGAAAAAGATAAATCTATGCCCATCCTAGCACAGAATGCCCGCCAAAATCTAGACACGAATTGGGTCCCTCTGTCAGAAATGATATTCTCAGGAATACCATGCAAACGAACAACATTTTGAAAAAACAGAGGAACCAACTCGGAAGAAGAAGGTAACTTGGGCAGAGGAACCAAATGGACCATCTTAGAAAAACGGTCACACACCACCCAGATGACAGACATCTTCTGAGAAACAGGCAGATCTGAAATAAAATCCATCGAGATGTGCGTCCAAGGCCTCTTAGGAATAGGCAAGGGCAACAATAATCCACTAGCCCGAGAACAACAAGGCTTGGCCCGAGCACAAACGTCACAAGACTGCACAAAGCCTCGCACATCTCGTGACAGGGAAGGCCACCAGAAGGACCTTGCCACCAAATCCCTGGTACGAAAAATGCCAGGATGACCTGCCAACGCAGAAGAATGAACCTCAGAGATGACTCTATACTGGTCCAATCATCAGGAACAAACAGTTTATCAGGTGGGCAACGATCAGGTCTCTCCGCCTGAAACTCCTGCAAGGCCCGCCGCAGGTCTGGAGAAACGGCTGACAATACCACTCCATCCTTAAGGATACCTGTGGGCTCAGAGTTACCAGGCGAGTCAGGCTCAAAACTCCTAGAAAGGGCATCCGCCTTAACATTCTTAGAACCCGGTAGGTATGACACCACAAAATTAAACCGAGAGAAAAATAATGACCAGCGCGCCTGTCTAGGATTCAGGCGCCTGGCGGTCTCAAGATAAATCAAATTTTTGTGGTCAGTCAAAACCACCACCTGATGTCTGGCCCCCTCAAGCCAATGGCGCCACTCCTCAAAAGCCCACTTCATGGCCAAAAGCTCCCGATTCCCAACATCATAATTCCGCTCAGCGGGCGAAAATTTACGGGAAAAGAAGGCACAAGGCCTCATCACGGAGCAGTCAGAACTTTTCTGCGACAACACTGCCCCAGCTCCGATCTCAGAAGCGTCGACCTCAACCTGAAAAGGTAGAGCAACATCAGGCTGACGCAACACAGGGGCAGAGGAAAAACGGCGCTTAAGCTCCCGAAAGGCCTCCACAGCATCAGGGGACCAATCAGCAACATCAGCACCCTTCTTAGTCAAATCGGTCAATGGCTTAGCAATATCCGAAAAACCAGCAATAAATCGACGATAAAAGTTAGCAAAGCCCAAAAATTTCTGAAGACTCTTAAGAGAAGAGGGCTGCGTCCAATCACAAATAGCTTGAACCTTGACAGGATCCATTTCAATGGAAGAGGGGGAAAAAATATATACCAAAAAGGAAATCCTCTGTACCCCAAAAACACACTTAGAACCCTTCACACACAAAGAATTAGACCGCAAAACCTGAAAAACCCTCCTGACTTGCTGGACATGAGAGTCCCAGTCATCCGAAAAAATCAGAATATCATCCAGATACACAATCATAAATTTATCCAAATAATCGCGAAAAATATCATGCATAAAGGACTGGAAAACTGACGGAGCATTAGAAAGACCAAAAGGCATCACTAAATACTCAAAGTGGCCCTCGGGCGTATTAAATGCGGTTTTCCACTCATCCCCCTGCCTGATTCGCACCAAATTATACGCCCCACGAAGGTCAATCTTAGAGAACCACTTGGCCCCCTTTATGCGAGCAAACAAATCAGTCAGCAACGGCAATGGGTATTGATATTTAACAGTGATTTTATTCAAAAGCCGATAATCAATACATGGTCTCAAAGAGCCGTCTTTTTTTGACACAAAGAAAAAACCGGCTCCTAAGGGAGATGACGATGGACGAATATGTCCCTTTTCCAAGGACTCCTTTATATATTCTCGCATAGCAGCATGTTCAGGCACAGACAGATTAAATAAACGACCCTTTGGGTATTTACTACCCGGGATTAAATCTATGGCACAATCGCACTCTCGGTGCGGAGGTAACGAACCAAGCTTGGATTCTTCAAAGACGTCACGATAGTCAGACAGGAACTCAGGAATTTCAGAGGGAATGGATGATGAAATGGAAACCACAGGTACATCCCCATGAGCCCCCTTACATCCCCAGCTCAACACAGACATAGCTCTCCAGTCGAGGACTGGGTTGTGAGATTGCAGCCAAGGCAATCCTAGCACCAAATCATCATGTAGATTATACAGCACCAGAAAGCGAATAATCTCCTGGTGATCCGGATTAATACGCATAGTTACTTGTGTCCAGTATTGTGGTTTATTATTAGCCAATGGGGTGGAGTCAATCCCCTTCAGAGGAATAGGAGTCTCCAAAGGCTCTAAATCATACCCACAGCGTTTGGCAAAGGACCAATCCATAAGACTCAAAGCGGCGCCAGAGTCGACATAGGCGTCCGTGGTAATAGATGACAAAGAGCAAATCAGGGTCACAGATAGAATAAATTTAGACGGTAAGGTGCAAATGGAAACAGATTTACCAAGCTTTTTAGTGCGCTTAGAGCATGCTGATATAACATGAGTAGAATCACCACAATAGAAACACAACCCATTTTTCCGTCTAAAATTCTGCCGCTCGCTTCGGGACAGAATTCTATCACACTGCATACTCTCTGGCGACTTCTCAGTGGACACCGCCAGATGGTGCACTGGTTTGCGCTCCCGCAAACGCCTATCGATCTGAATAGCCATTGTCATGGACTCATTCAGACCCGCAGGCACAGGGAACCCCACCATAACATCCTTAATGGCATCAGAGAGACCCTCTCTGAAAGTCGCCGCCAGGGCGCACTCATTCCACTGAGTAAGCACAGACCATTTACGGAATCTTTGGCAGTAAATTTCCGCTTCATCTTGCCCCTGAGATAGGGACATCAAAGTTTTTTCTGCCTGAAGCTCCAAATGAGGTTCGTCATAAAGCAACCCCAAGGCCAGAAAAAACGCATCCACATTGAGCAACGCAGGATCCCCTGGTGTCAATGAAAAAGCCCAGTCTTGAGGGTCGCCCCGGAGCAAGGAAATCACAATCCTGACCTGCTGTGCAGGGTCTCCGGCAGAGCGAGATTTCAGAGACAAAAATAATTTGCAATTATTTCGAAAATTCTGAAACCCGGATCTATTCCCCGAGAAAAATTCCGGCAAAGGAATTCTCGGCTCAGATACAGGTGCATGACAAACAAAATCTTGCAAATTTTGTACCTTCGTGGCGAGATTATTCAAACCTGCAGTTACACTCTGAAGATCCATTACAAACAGGTGGACACAGAGCCATTCAAGGGTTAAGAGGAGGTAAGAAGCAGCTAGACAGCAATTAAGGGCTAGGCAGCAAAACTCTGAGGGGAAAAAAAAAAAAAATTTCCCTTCAACACTTCTTTTTCTCCTGCTTCAGCCCAAACAATTAACACTTTGCGGGCCGGTCAAACTGTCATGATCTCAATGGCAAGAGAACATAGCATAAGCATATATAGGAACTAGCTCTTGGAAGATGGGAACTGAGCTGACCATGAACTAAACCTAACGCACAACTAGCAGTGGCCGGGTAGCATGCCTACGTTGATTCTAGATGCCCAGCCCAGCCGGAGGACTAAATTAAGCTAGCAGAGGAAAATATTAGTCCTAGCTCACCTCTAGAGAAATACCCCGAAAGGAGACAGAGGCCCCCCACATGTATTGGCGGTGAGTTGAGATGAAATAACAAACGTAGTATGAAAATAGGTTTAGCAAATTTGAGGTCCACTTATTACATAGCAGAAGACAGAAAGGACACTTTCATGGTCAGCTGAAAACCCTATCAAAAACACCATCCAGAAATTACTTTAAAACTCTGGCATTAACTCATAACACCAGAGTGGCAATTCCCGTTCACAAGAGCTTTCCAGACACAGTAACGAAACTACAGCTGTGAACTGGAACAAAATGCAAAAACAAACATGGACAAGAGTCCAACTTATCTAGTAGTTGTCTAGGAGCAGGAACAAGCACAGAGAGGCTTCTGATAACATTGTTGACCGGCAAGCAACTAACAGAGCAGCAAGGTTATATAGCGACTCCCACATCTTGATGGGAACAGGTGAACAGAGAAGATGAAGACACCAGTTCAATTCCACCAGTAGCCACCGGGGGAGCCCAAAATCCAAATTCACAACACAGCAGCATGGATAAACCACATTTGGCTCCATTTTCTCCCCCTCTCTCCTGGTTGGAAGACCCGTGGATCTGGAGCAGCTGTTTTCATGTGTATTCATGGTTGTGTGACATGCAACCTTATCAAGCTTGCATTATTCTATTTGACATAATTATTATTCTCAGACCCTATTTGTGCTTTTTTGCTCCTATCTTCTACTTTGTTTATACTTTATTTCCGAAACGTGAATCGGGGTGTGCAAGCTGTCAAGACCTGGTGGTCCTTAAAGGTATATTACCCTTCTAATTTCACCATGATGTCACTTTAGCACTATGCACTGAGTGTGATATTGAGGTGTGCTGTTTATTCTGACACTTATGCACCTTAGTTTTTGCCTTCATTTGAAGGTTCCTTCCTGCTAACTATTTACTCTTATTTCTTATTATTATTTTTATGTGTATACATTTGCATAGAATGATTTAAACATATGAAATTTGTATTTCTTATGTAAGATTGCACTCACTAACGGGTAGAGGAATACTCGCTTGGCAGTGGATTAACATAGGGCACGGTTTTGCACGCAAATCAGTCCATACGGTTTATTTAATTCTCATACACCGCACCATAAGCCAGGTTGTACATCACCGGCTCACATAGTCCATTGCTTCAACACGTATGGTTTTACAAAGCACTCAATAGACACACCTGTATCTTTCCAGTCACCAGGTGACTGCACAGTTTAGCAACTGTCCTATGTCAGCACATAGATCTTTCCCCATACTAGGGGTTACCTCTCAGGAGCTCCTGCTCCACAGGCTGACTCCACATCAGTCCAACGTCCTCAACAGGACGGCGACTTCTTCAGTGTAGAGCCGTCCCAGGCTCCATGCAGGTCCACGGTCTCTCCAGGTGCTTCAAGGAAGACTCCACTGGCAGGAGCTTCCAACACCGACCATCCAGGACCTACAGCACACAGGCCACTCCGTGCAAAAGCCCCACCATGTGCTGTTTAGAAATCCTACTCCCAAGACTTCCAACACAGGCCTCCAGGACCTTGCACTTGGACCAAACAGATCCAAACACTGGAACAATGTGACCCACACCCTGGACTACAGGTCCCAGAACACAACATCACTTCAGGCTGACAGTGCAGAGTTTCTTTCTCTGCGACACACATACCGACCATTCACAACAATGCCGGACTTTGTCTCACCATCACATCCAGGCATGCAACTGCCATGCACTCTCACGTCCTCAATACACCTCCGTTCGTATACTGGGGAGACCATACAGTGCAACAGGGGTCACTGTGTCACACTATATAGAAAAAAAAGTTTTTTTGGTGCTAATCTTGATGATTTTTTATGGTACATATATAATTTTATTTAAATTTTATGTGATTTTTGATCATAACACATCATTATTACCTTTAATCCGCCATTTTGTAATATTGTTTTTTATATATAATTAAATTTTCTTTCCCTTTTTTTAATGCTAACCATATACTGTATATTTGGTCCTGATACGTGCACATTCTCTTTATAGTACAACTTTTTGTCATTTTATTAAATAAAGATATACCTTTTATTATATATTTCTTGTCTGGATGTTTCTTGGCTTTCCATGGTTTTTGGCCTTTCGGCTGGTTCTTACTTTATTAAAGGCACTTAAGCAGCTGGAGGGTCCTACACCCCCAACTATAGACTGAGCCATATCCAGGACTTTATGGACTGTGATTCTGTTCTGGGTTTCTTACCAAGAAAGGCTAGACAAACTGCATGGACTATTATGTGTTTGGGTCTGTTGCAGGGTCCCTACCAAGAAGTACTGGATCAATTCAAAGGACTGTTGTACCTTAAAGGAGAAGATGTTCCAGATTCTCCTAAGTTCAAGAATGCATTATATTGTTTTATGGCATTTTTTTTTGTCTTGCAGGTCCTGGATGGCAGTCCAACGCTAAAGGAGGGGAAGTGTAATAGAGTGGAGAAGCTGTCGACACCCTCAGCTTAAGATCTTATGGTTCTATAATGCATTGGGTGGTTTAAAATGTTAGATGTGTTGCTTTATCTATTTAGTGGACTGCAGTACTTAGTTAACCAATGAACAGGGTTATCTATTGGGATCAGCCTATTGTGGGAGAAGTTAAGTGGGCAAAAGGAACTCAGTTCCCCTTGTTAGGCAGATAGGGAAGAGTACTGAAAGCAGAATTATCTATGGTCCTAATGTTGGCAGACCTGCATTGAAAAGGGTGTTTATGTGCGAAAAAGGGAGACCAAACTGGGATAGCCTGTTTTGAAGTAAACAGGGCAGAGGGATTCCTTATCTCAAGCAAGTGGGGCCTACATTAAAGGTTATCTATATGAGATAAGAAACGAAAGTGTAGACAGACTTGAGGGTCCTAGAGTAAATGACCAGGCTGGGAAACTTGTTCTAATATGGGGAATTGAAGATGCAATGACACACTAAAGGGCACGTGTCCCACATCAAATGGACTTTGAGAATAGTTGTGAGCACATGTAGCGAGGCACCTCAGCCTCTGTGGTTTGTTGGTCTAATGTAACAGAAATAATATACCATCAGGTGTAATTGGGAAGTTCTTCCCTCTGGATTGTGCAGAAGATGTATTCTTTAACCCCTTCATGACCGGAGGTATTTTAGTTTTTGTTTTTTGCTCCCCTTCTTCCAAGAGCCATAACTTTTTTATTTTTACATCAATATGGCCATGTGAAGGCTTGTTTTTTGTGGGACAAGTTGTACTTTTGAATGACATCATTGGTTTTAACATATTGTGTACTGGAAAAGGGGAAAAAAATTCCAAGTGTAGTGAAATTGCATAAAAAGTGCAATGCCACAGTTGTTTTTTGTTTTTACTATGTTCACTAAATGCTAAAACTGACCTGCCATTATGATTCTCCAGGTCAATAAGAGTTCATAGACACCAAACATGTCTAAAGCTCACATCAAAGGGAGGGTGTCTGACATCGGCATACTATTACGCCCGATGTTGGAAAGGGGTTAAGTATTATGCTTGCTATTTGATGCTTATACTTCTCAGTTTGTTCAGTAAAGAGAAGTTTTTGGTTTTTTTACACTGGTCTCCCTCATTTATCTCTACTTCATCGGGTAATGACCTGCCATGTCAAGCGGCAGCATACAGTCTGTAGTGGCATATTGCTAAGGTAAAAGCACATACACCCAGCCAGAATCCCCATTTTCTTGTATCGTGGTGGGGGCAGATGCGATCATTGCCCCGGCCGCCCTGCCCGTTCTGCCCGTTACAGACTGATATCTCTCCAAGCTCTCCTATAAAAAAGGAAACTTTCAGTTGAGCGGGTATGCATTTTTAGTGGGGAGAGCAGAATAAATGACTGCTAGAAATCTCCAGTAACCTCTTATCTCCTGGAAACAGCAAAAGAATTATAAGTTGTAACTAGAGATGAGTGGATCGATTTGTGGAGGATCGAATTTGAGGAGTATTTCCTGAAATTTGTGGTTTCATGCGAATTTGAACATTTTGAGATTCGATAAGCAGTTTCGCACAAAAAACAAAATTACCAGGCACCATTTCCCACACTGCTAAAGCATCAGAGAACAGGCTAACATTATATTTTGCTGCTGCGTCTGGACTCCCTATAATGCCCTGCAGCTATGACATCTTATGCATTATTATACCTTTTACAGTGGAGGACATCACAGATAAGCAGTTCCCAGTGGAGCACAGGTTGTACGGCAGAGTCATTTCCCACCCCAGAGTCACTGGGTGAGTGTCTCTCTTCTGTAGAGTATAAGATCTTATGGCCAGCGGGGTCCTCTCTCTCCTCTAGAGTGGATGCTCTTATGGCCAGCAGGGTCCTCTCTCTCCTCTAGAGTATAAGCTCTTATGACCAGCAGGGTCCTCTCTCTCCTCTAGAGTATAAGCTTTTATGGCCAGCAGGGTCCTCTCTCTCCTCTAGAGTATAAGCTTTTATGGCCAGCAGGGTCCTCTCTCTCCTCTAGAGTATAAGCTCTTATGACCAGCAGGGTCCTCTCTCTCCTCTAGAGTATAAGCTTTTATGGCCAGCAGGGTCCTCTCTCTCCTCTAGAGTATAAGCTTTTATGGCCAGCAGGGTCCTCTCTCTCCTCTAGAGTATAAGCTTTTATGGCCAGCAGGGTCCTCTCTCTCCTCTAGAGTATAAGCTCTTATGACCAGCAGGGTCCTCTCTCTCCTCTAGAGTATAAGCTTTTATGGCCAGCAGGGTCCTCTCTCTCCTCTAGAGTATAAGCTTTTATGGCCAGCAGGGTCCTCTCTCTCTTCTAGAGTGTAATCTCTTATGGTTAGTGGGATCCACTCTCCAGTCTGTAAATTGTAAACTCCTATGACCAGCGGGGTCCTCTTTCTCTTTCCTGTAGTGTGCAAGCTCTTATGTTCAGTGGGTTCTGCTTTCTCCCGTGAAGTGTAAGCTCTTATGGTCATCATGGTCCTCTATCTCTTTCGCCAGTAACTTGTAAGTTCCTATGATTTACGGGGTCCTTTCTTTCTCACCTGTAAAGTGTGAGCTCTTATGGTCAACGAGTTTCTTTCTCCTCTTCTCCTATTATATTTTAGGAGTTATTACTAGCTTTCCAATATTTTAATCCATGCAAATGTATTTACCATAAATCAATTTTTGGGGGAAAAATTGACAAATTTCAATTTTAAAAGATTCACTTCTTTCAAATTGTAATTCAGCGTTCTTGATCCTCCTCTCTCCTGACATCATCAGACATGGAAGAGTCAGGAGGCCCTAATACACCTTAGATGGCCAGCCGATGTAACTGTAATCAATGTGTATGGGGGCTTTAAGGCTTTCATGGATAATTGTATAAGTACAGGAGATGAAGGCAAATCTTGAGCTAAAAACATACACATGACACTAGTAATGCCAACTACTCCTTTTAGGGTTTCCATTAATTTCAATGGAGGCCATAGTCTCGACAAAAGTAGCTATAATATCCTGACAAAACATTTTTAAAATGTAAACTATGCAGTTATTGCACCCCAGGGGATATCTCTACACTAAATTTTGATCAAACAACTGGATGTATGCTTTAATATAAATTACTTAATTAGATTTATAGATGTAGCTACATAGAACAGGAGAAAACATCAGTTGATTGCTATTATGCAGAATAAATGGGTCACGTTGACAGGTCACAGATAAAACTCACCCATCTGACACTGAGCTATTGAGCAGAACTGCGTAACATACACAACTCATGTTAGTGGAGCAAAAAACAGACTTTCCCCACCAGCACACAAATATTTCATGCAGAAGTAGAGCTTCTGACGGCCCACCGCTGTTCTCAATGAGGCTGAGCAAGGCTGGATTGCCAAATACCCAGCATGGTTCCTGCATCAGAGCCACTGAACGGGTGATGTATGCTTGCTGCAATCTTTAATAACGCACCCAGTGGACGACTTCCAATCTGGCCTAGCACTTTATTTACATATCAGCTAAGCAGAGAGATGTCGGGAACCCTGCATAGTGTGCAGAAATATCCCTATTAAATAACACAGTCATCTGCTGATGGGGGATGGGGATTTATGCTCAGTGCAAAAATGTCGCCACTGAATTTCTACTCGCTGTACAAATATAGATCAATTATTTCCTGCAGTTTACAAACATATTGAGATAATATCACTGCATTTATAGGCACTTTTACCACTAAAGGAAACATTTTGAGTCTTTTTAGTTTTACATAATAAAAAGCTTAATCATATCCTAATGGAAAGTCCTGCAAGTTTCAGTTCCTCCCTGTTTTCATGATCTCTGCTGTCAGTGAATAGGAACATCACTTTTTATTTTCAGAGGATGAAATTCACATAGCACAAAGTTGGTTAAAATCATATGTGGTCTGATTTGAAAAGGATGTTTTTGCCCTCCCGACTTGTCTGTTTAAAGGGGTTGTCCACTAGTTTTACAACCCCTTCTCAATTGCTATATTCCACCATGTAAAATAATAACAGCCTGTACTCACCTATGCTGCCTGTGCCTGGTCTCCTGGGGCTCGCATGACATTATTATGCCACATGATCCCTGCAGCTGAATCGCCCTTCAGGGCAGTGGGGTACTCGGTACCGGGTCCGGTCATGGTGGCAGCGACCCGGTCTGTGGCCCTGGGCGCCCAAGTAAAAGGGACAGTCTTTAAAGCTGTTGTGGAAATAATGAAAGTTCATTACGCCACCTGTGGTTCTCGGTCAGGAGTGACTGACGCTGCTTAAAGGGGTCCTCTTGGGGCGATGGTGCTGCAGCAAAGATGGTGTCGCTTCCCACAGGTGAAGCGGTGTCCCCAGGGCTCCCGGTGTATTTGGCCTGGATGGTGAATGTCGGCAAATAAATGGAGGACACAGGGTTGCAGTCTTTACCTGGCTTACTGCTTACTGTTAAGCAGCCTCAGTCCAGGGTACCGGCAACAGGTATAGATGGAGTCCAGGCAGCCTGAAGACAAGTGGAAACCCCCTTGACAGGTCAGTTTGGGAGCCTTCCACTATGTGCTGGCCTGTAGTCACTTGCTGCCTGTAGTTGTCTAACAAGGCCCTCTTTCTTCCCATGTCCAGGGACAGTACCTTCGCGGTAGGCAACTTGAGCCGTTTCTTTGGGGTCTCTGTCCACGGTGACTCCAGGCTCTGATTGCTGCTGTACCTCAGGTATTATGTGGGCATGTCCCTTTTAGTTTTCTGCCCTCTGGTTCTGCCATGGGACCTGTAGTTCCTCATGACCTCGGGCTCCCAGTGCCCGGTTTCTGCGCTCAGGTTAGAGAGGCCCAGTCACAGCCCTCCTCTAGCTCCTAAGTCCTTCTGTGCTCCTTCACTGTCTACTACCAACTGTCAACTGTCTGCTTGTCTGCACCAGACTAACTGACTCCTCCTCCAGACCAGGATGTATCTAGGGAGTTCCCCTTAAACCGGGTTTAGAGCTCCCCCTTCTGGCCTGGAGTCAGAAAGTGTTGCATGTAAGATTACCTGCCAAAGGGATACCTCCTGTCTCCAGGCATGGCACTACCCTCCTCGAGAGGAAGGCAGCACCACTGTGGCACCCGAACTCCTGGGGTTCCACACAGCCTATCACCGCCACATTATTCCTACTTCCTTTGCCTGTAACTGACATTGGGAGAAAATAAGTAGCAGCTCTCACTTCTTGTGGGTGTCAATTTTATCCAAAGCAAGTGAAAGTGAGGCGGCCACTGATTGGCTGCAGGGCTCACATGGCATAAAAATGTCAAGCAAGCCCGAGAGACCAGGCACCGGCATCACAGGAATGGCTCCGAAGGTGATATAGTATAGGCTGTTATTATTTTATATGGTGGAATATAGCAATTGAGAAGCAAAGGGGTTTGCCGAATAGTGGACAACCACTTTAAATGAATGTTTGTATTTCCCATGAAATAACAATTTTGGACATGTTTTGTCAATGTGACCATACACCTTAGATAGCTATTGGACTATCAACTATAAAAAAAAGATAGATAATTCCACTGATTACTACTAACAGGGGTCCCATTGGGATTGAATGGAGCGGCGTGGTCGCACATGACTGCTTCCACTTCATTTATGTTTATGGGACTGACGGAGAAAGCCAAGCATTCATAGAGAATGAATGGAGCAGCAGCAATCAGGAACAACCATGCCACCCCATTTAATCCCGACATAATGAGAAAGCATAGGGGACTGTAAAACCCCCTACTCTAGCGATTGTGAGCTCTTAGCGGTGAGGCCCACTGTGATCAGACATGTATTTTATATGACTTTTATGCGAAAACCAATATTAAATAATACAATATAAAATATGTAAGAAACGTAGCACACTCTAATGTATACTAAACTTAGTTTGCTGCAAGAAAAGCTATGTATCAAGGGATAGAGAACTGTTCATGTGAGACGCAGACAGAACACAAAGTCAATAAATACTATAGAGTATAATGACTTTAGTCGCAGGGACATTTCGCAATGTTTTGAAGACTGTTTGGCACTATATCTGTCAGAAGAGATGAATGGCTTGCAGGGACAAGTAGCATGCAGGTGACATTCCTCATCCCTTACACCCGCTCCTCAGTCTTCTTAGCAGAGGGTCTATGATTTTTTTTTTTTTTTAAAAACTCATTTTCAGACTTTCCAATTAAAACTTGTGGACTCGCGTAGACTTATAAGAGGTACATGTGATTAGTCATAAAGTCTCAAAGACTACAGAGCATAACTACTTATACTATACTACTCTTCATATTGTCCAGGTGTATCAAATGCATGCACTGGACTTACATGAGCTGTAGTTACGACATTAATGGCCAAAAATCAGAAAAGTGTCAACTTTAATTTCATTATTTTATAACGGTAGGGTCACATGACTGTTTTCTCCACATCAGAGAAAAATGGTCCGATTATTCTGATTAGACTGTGATCAGAGGCGTATCAGTTTTTCTTGGACATAAAGAGAGAAAAAAAGTTCTTCACCCTCTCCATTTTGTCAGTCCATGAAAATCAGAAAATCGGACCATACTTGGATGTCATCCTAATGCGGTCCGAATTTTTTCATAGACACATAGACTTGCATTGCCAATTTTCATCTGACACTTGGATCAATATAGAACATGTCTTTAATTTGTCGGTGGATTGCTCAGTCCGAGGAATCAATTGGATATGTGCACAGCCCCATTGGAGAGGTACAAGTGCTACCCATGAAATCCACGGATAGCACTCGTACGAGAAAATTGGTTGTGTGCATGAGCCCTATTGGCAAGTCTACATAATGCAGCTGGCCAAAGACGAAACTGTGCCCAATGCGCTGGCCAATGGCTGCATGATTTCAAGGCAAAGTCTTGTGGCCAATAGCCTCCAGAGGTGCACTGAGTTTCACCCATGTTCAGGAGCCACATCCAAAAGCAACAGTATTCTATCATACATCCAATATAAATATAGAATCTCTTCATAGGACCACAAAATTAAATGTTTTTTGGGGGAACCTGCTTTTTAACCAATATTTGCAATATACTGGTGCTTCCAAATGAGTGCAGATTGACCAATCTCATGGCAAATCTTGTGATGCTAACCCCAATAGCATTTCCCAGCCTTCACTGACATCTTATACTTTGATTGCTGCCTTCCTTTGTGGCTGAGTCAATGTACAAAAATCATTGTTAACATCATATACAAGAGGGCTAGATTGGTTCAAGCACATTTGGTATGCTTGGTTTGCTCCAGATGCCAGTTCTATGCGGATGCAGAGTGTAAAACATAGTCTTCAATTAGAGTAAGCAGCCATGGACCTGAAATTCAGCTTGGAACTAAATCTCTTTATGACTGTAGTATTGGGATCATCAGAAAATTGTCAAAATAATAAGGGTATTTGGTATTTGTAGCAATGTATTAACTTCAGTTAAGCTTTTAAAAAAAAATTGTCCTTAAAATTTTTAATACAGAACTCAAAATTAATGTAAATCAATGGCCCTAAATGGGAATACAGATGCCAGGAAGCCTGTATTGTCTGAAGGAAAAAGCTCTGCAGTGGCTTTCAGTGAAATATTGAGGTATTAAGGATCAAGGTTGAGGCTAGTAATACACACGAGATCACCATCACAATTTTTTTTTAGCTGGGTCCAAAGAGGGGATTCTGTCTGTTAGTTTTATTGGAGGCCCTTTAGTCTTCTTGGGTGGTAAAAGCACTAGCGCATGTGCCCCATGTGCCCTCTCTAGAAGTGGCTTATTCCCCCTGAGAACAAAAGGTAAGAACATTTATATTTCCTTACTTATATACATCAGATGGTCAGCAGGTCCTAGATTCTGTTGACTTTAGTATGTATGGGGCGCTTGGGCTGGTTGTACACAACTGAGAGCTGCCAGCTTAACGTTTATTTGGCTACAGCTATCTGCTCCAACTCCCCAACCATAGTCGAAGTGCAACCATACTCATACCTGGGGGAACACTAGACATCTTGAAATTTCTTAATTCATGTTTTGAAGTCAGTTTTTACAAGACCCCCAGTTAGATTAGACTAACCCACCTATACCAGTGTGCTTAGCTGACAGTCTAATATGTATGGGGGTTTCTACTGATTGTTCAACAACAGGTTTTGTTAGGATTGCTAAGGATCCAACATGTCTGATTTTGGACTGCTGATCTTTTTTATTGTCGGCAAGATAAGCCGGTGTCAAACCGTGCTCGCCTGTGTATGGAGGAGTCGGTAGAGACAGCTGCCAGCTAAATAATCAGCCAATCTATCATTCAGCTAATATCTATCTATTGTATATAGGGCACCTTAGTTGTTACCCTGATTGTATAGTCACTTTCAGTTTAAGAATCCCACAAAACTAAGATGATTAATGACAGAGGCGTAGCTAGAAGTTCGGTATATATGGGTGAAACACATCTGAGTGGTCCCACAAACAATAGGTTATAAATATTGAGGTGCACCATAATTCTAGTGGGTATAGTGATAAACTTAGCAGATAGCAATCATATTATTGAATAAACACCGTTACACAACAACCAAGACAAATATTACTGCCATACAGTGACCATATAGTAGATACCAGTTCTGCAGACCATATAAGAAATTAACGTACAGATATATCGTATATAGTGTAGTGACTCAAAGATGATGATGTCCTTTCTGATGAGCATCTTTCCCGTCCCAACTGTTCAAATATAATTTCCTCCTCCATTTTTACTTGAGGTCTTAGGATTGGTACATTGGGGAAAGCATGCGAGGCACAATGTGGTCACTTGGTGACTAGCCTCCTGATTTCTCATAGACTGGACCTTCTTTAGGGCTCGCTCACACTGGCGAGTAGCATCCGATGATTCTCTCATGCAAGAAAATCAGATGTTATATGCAAAAGACCCTCAACTGGGGACCACCCAAGATAACCATATCAAATAACATGGAAGTAAAGAATAATAATTTATTTGAGTCCAAACACACAAAAAACACACAATAAAAACCATTAAAAACAACAGGGTTTTTGACCCTCTCTGGTCCCACTCATATTACTTTCAGGCAGGCCTTATTTCCCATCTCTTTCATCATGGGCATTTTTCGATGTACTTGTGACTTCTCTGCACTACAGATTTCATTTTTTGGGCATGCACTCGCATGGATATAGTAGGTAGGGGAATCCGGCCGGTTTTTCCCTTGGTCCAGTATTGCACTAGATTTGGTCTTTGTTATATATGACCTATTTTCCTCAGTATAATTGTCATTATTTATCTGCCTTTTTTCACCATCAGGGTACCCAGTATTGGAATAGGGACATTTGTTCACCTGTTAAGATCACTAGTGACTGGTGTTTAGGTTCTACATATCCATTAATGTGGCTTGTATTTACACATGCTATAAGGCTTGGGTTCTATTATTGGGTTCATGATTTACTCTGGTCCCTTCTATACTATTCTCAGGCAGGCCTCATTTACCATCTCTTTAACTATGGTCATTTTTTTCTCCAGGTGCATGTGATTTTTTTGCATGTCAGACTCCCTTTTTTGTGGAGCATGCAGCTGCATGGTTACTGTAGGTAGGGGAATCCGGCTGGTCTTCCCTTGGTCCAGTATTGCACTAGGTTTGGTCTTCCTTTTATAATATTTATGCATTTATGTATAATTGCTATTTTTGTGTCTTCTGGACCATCAGGGGACCTGGTATTGATTTATATACAGCCTTTCATGGCATGATAAAGGGATATCTTCCTTGTTGTTTAGACTACCAGTGACTGGCGTTAATATATTATATGTCTATGTATGCGACTTGTATTTGCTCATTATATTAGGCCTGTTTTCCAATATTTACTGCCTATGTTATTTGTAATTGCTTGATAAAATCATTGGCATCATAAATTTGGGTCCAGGGGGGGTCTACCTCTTTATGGGGGTTTTTTCTTCATTGTTTTTATTGTGTGTTTTTGTGTGTTTGGACTCTAATAAAGGGAAATTAGACTTACTGGTAATTCCATTTCCAGGTAGTCCCTCAGGACAGCACCATGGAGGACGTCCTTCCTTGACGTATAGCGGGACAGGATCATAGAGAGGGTAAAAGGACCCTCCCACCTCCACCCTCCAGTGTTCTTTCAAAGTACCACCGAAGGATGGAAATAAATGGTCTAAACGTACCCTTACAAACACGTGTGTAATAACCATTAAACGGCTTCATCTTCATTTCGAGCCATGGTGACCCGAAGGACGAACGATCTGCCGGTAGATTAATCCCGAACAATCCTAAAAACAGAAACATAAGGGAGGGAACTATGGGTGCTGTCCTGAGGGACTACCTGGAAATGGAATTACCGGTAAGTCTAATTTCTAGTCTTGAGTAGTGTTGAGCATTCCGATACCGCAAGTATCGGGTATCGACCGATACTTGCGGGTATCGGAATTCCGACGCGCGCATTTTAAAATTACGTCACGGCTTGTGATTGGTTGCGTGCCGCCCATGTGACCGCGACGCGACCAATCACAGCAAGCCGTGATGTAATTTTCAGGTCCTGAATGCAGAATTAGGCATTCAGGACCTGAAATTACGTCACGGCTTGCTGTGATTGGTCGCGTCGCGGTCACATGGGCGGCACGCAACCAATCACAAGCCGTGACGTAATTTTAAAATGCGCGCGTCTCCTGCCTCCCGTGACGTCACGGCTTGTGATTGGTCGCGTCGCCCATGTGACCGCGACGCGACCAATCACAAGCCGGAACGTAATTTTAAAATCCTGAATGCCTAGAATTAGGCATTGAGGACCTGAAAATTACGTCACGGCTTGCTGTGATTGGTCGCGTCGCGGCCACATGGGCGGCACGCGACCAATCACAAGCCGTGACGTCACGGAAGGAAGTAAACGCGCGCATTTTAAGCAAAGAATGCTGCCGGTTCCCTCGGTGAGGTCCAGGCTGCGCCGGAGAGGTGAGTATAGCAATATTTTTTATTTTAATTCTTTCTTTTACACATTAATATGGATCCCAGGGCCTGAAGGAGAGTTTCCTCTCCTTCAGACCCTGGGAACCATCAGGGATACCGTCCGATACTTGAGTCCCATTGACTTGTATTGGTATCGGGTATCGGTATCGGATTAGATCCGATACTTTGCCGGTATCGGCCAATACTTTCCGATACCGATACTTTCAAGTATCGGACGGTATCGCTCAACACTAGTCTTGAGCATTCCGATACCGCAAGTATCGGGTATCGGCCGATACTTGCCGGTATCGGAATTCCGATACCGAGATCCGATACTTTTGTTGTATCGGGAATCGGTATCGGGATTAATATCAATGTGTAAAAGAAAGAATTAAAATAAAAAATAGGGATATACTCACCTCTCCGGCGCAGCCTGGACTTTACCACCGTAACCGGGAGCCATTGTACCTAAGAATGCGCGCTTGAAGGGCCTTAGATGAGGTCACTGCGCTCTGATTGGTCCGTAGCAGTCGCGTGACCGCTACGCGACCAATCACAAAGCCGTGACGTCACCTAAGGTCTTTCAAGCGCTTAGCCACCACACAATGAGGACTGTACCGACCAATAATAAGCTGCATGTGCTTATAACCCAGGACTGTTCCTTCATCGGACCTTCTGGGCTCAGGTTAAACCTTGGTTACAGACCAGCTTACCGTACTACAAGGAGACCTGCAGGACAGAGGTCCTGGACTGTGGGAATATCAAACCAATAACAGTTAGTACATGGATAATGGCACAGCATTGGGATGTACGCACATTACTCATCCAGGAGATCACGTCTATTCCAAATCCTTAGATGTCTAACCCCAAGAAGGGTTATATATTATTGAAACTAAGGAATACACCATCCGGCAGGTAATATCTCCTGCCATTACCAATGTCGGGCTTCTCATTAGAAGCGCTGAAAGAGAACGTGGATCATCACTCCTGTTTTACTTGATGTTAGATACAGGGAGTCTGGACTCTGAATCAATGAAGGTGGTGGTGGTAGTGCTAGTAAAAATCTTCCGACACTTGAAATTATTCGGAACTGCATTTATACAAGTCATTAGTCCAGACATTATAAGTATGTCAACTTATTTGTCCATATATGCATATTACGCACATACATATCCCAAGAGGCAATCTTCTCAGGGATCTTTATACACCCAGACTGCCATTGTGGGAGTAACCATATTCCATGGCTAGAGAAAAAGAAGGTTTCTTCCTCATTACGGAGGGAGATTATCTACTATGAGGCAGTGAGACTATGGGGTCTTAACAGTAAGAGCCCTGGATACAGTTTCATTTATCTTAGGAGCTGCGAGAATGGGATCCTCTGCCACGGCACAGTGCTGCTGCTTCACCACAAGGTACAAAAGCCAGTGCTGATGTCCCTGGAAAACAAACCGCAACAGACTTAAGAGAAAAGAATCTGTCTGTGTATCTGATTGCCGAATGTGGAGTTTGGGAAGGATTAATAATAACAACAATAATAAACTTCCATCCATATAGTGTCCACATATTCCGCAGCGCTTTACAGTTTGACAGTCTCAAACACAACAGTCATAAGTAACAACCATATAATAATTAAAGCAAAATAAACCCACCTTGCTCCTGAGAGCTTACACTCTACAATGAGGCAGGGAAGATACAAAGTACAGGTGTGTATCAACACTGTTTTATTTACAATGATGGCACAGCCATCTTCAGGGGGTGGGGATAGATGGAGATAGTGAATGGCTACGCATACACACAAACATAAAATGACTGATTAGGGAGCGTGATAGGCCGCTCTGAACAAATGTGCCCTGAGGGTGCCCCCAAAACTATGCAAATTGTAGATGGTCCTAATATCTTAAGGCAAAGCATTCCAAGGCTGAAGGAGTCCCTTCTTTCAACTCGTGGGATTTTCTGCTCCCAGGACAGTAGTATGTCCTTTTATAGGATGTACCAAAATGACGTATGTCATCTCTTAAAGCTAATTATGTAATAGACTTGCCTTTAGCCCTCAAAGTAGAACCTACCTGAGAGATCTGTTCCAAACAGAAGAAATGCAGATTTTACTAGGCCAATTCAAGCATAACTGTTTGCTTGACTAAGCCCTGTTGTAAAGAATGACGTAGCAGAAGCTGGATTTGGGTCCAAAACACAAGGACTCCATATCCAGAGTTGAGGCCCAAGACAAAAATGTGAAGTGGTAGGCCCATGATACAATGTGCGACCACACAACAGGGCACCAGACAGAAGGTCTGACCCAGTGGCTCACAGCCAGAGGTGAAAAAGGCACCAACCTCGACACACTAATAATACCCCCTGAGGCAAAGGGCACCGAAACCCTATGATGCAATATGATGCATATAGGAACTATGAAGCAATATAATGCAATATGATGTCCAAAGGCACTATTAGTCTGATTCAATATGATGCAATATGATGCACATAGGAATAATGAAGCAGTATGATGCATGAAGTAACTATGAAGCGCTATGGTGCATATAGGAACAATGAAGCACTCTGATGCATATAGGAGCTATGAAGCAATATGCTGTAATATAATGCACAAAGGCAATATGAAGCACTATGATGCATATATGAACCTTGAAGCAATATGATGCATAAAGGCAATATGAGCACTATGATGCATATAGAAACCATGAAGCAATATGATGCAATATGATACATGAAGTCACTATGAAGCGCTATGATGCATATAGGAACCATGAAGCATTATGATGCAATAAGATGCAGAAAGGCAATATGAAGCACTCGATGCATAAAGGAACCATGAAGCAATATGATGCAATATGATGCACAAAGGCAATATGAAGCACTATGATGCATATAGGAACAATGAAGCACTATGATGCATATAGGAACCATGAAGCAATACAATGAAATATGATACATGAAGCAACTTATGAAGTACTATGATGCATATAGGAACTATGAAGCAATATGATGCACAAAGGCAATATGAAACAGTATGATGCCACAGAGGCCCTCAATATGATGCATAGAGGCACTATGATGCAGTATCATGCATAGAGGCACTCAATATGATGCATAGAGGTACTATGATGCAGTATGATGCACGGAGGCACTCAATATGATGCATAGAGGTACAATGATGCAGTATCATGCACAGAGGCACTCAATATGATGCATAGAGGTACTATGATGCAGTATGATGCACGGAGGCACGCAATATGATGCATAAGCAGTATGATGCAGTATTATGCACGGAGGCACTCAATATAATGCATAGAGGCGCTATGATGCAGTATTATGCACGGAGGCACTCAATATGATGCATAGAGGCACTATGATGCAGTATTATGCACAGAGGCACTCAATATAATGCATAGAGGTGCTATGATGCAGTATTATGCACGGAGGCACTCAATATGATGCATAGAGGCACTATGATGCAGTATTATGCACGGAGGCACTCAATATAATGCATAGAGGCGCTATAATGCAGTATTATGCACGGAGGCACTCAATATGATGCATAGAGGCACTATGATGCAGTATTATGCATGGAGGCACTCAATCTGATGCATAGAAGCAGTATGACTTACACTTTTAAGCAAAAGAGCCATCTATCAGAGTTCCAGATAAATCTCCACTCTGAACAGTACATCTCATTCGTCAGACTGACTCCACCCGAAGGGGCTAATTAATGAGCAGGAGCTGGAGGGCAGTCTTCATGGAGACAATGTGCTGAATTAACACCTTGTGTCCTCCTCTGGATGGAGTAGTTAGGTTGCAAAGAAAAGTGAAACACTTGCTTATTGAACCAGAAAATGGAAAGCATGCTTCCAAGAACTCACTCTGAAGCCCAATCATAAGGCTCTGTGCAGACAAGACCTGCAGCTAACTGAAGTCAAGTCATGAGATGTAGCCTGGACATATGGCCCTACCATAGCCTAGAGGTCCAAGGCCTAGCTGCAAATGGGTTCCAGGTACAGCTTTGGCAAAAAGGCATGAGACTAGAGTCAGCCCAGAGACCCAGGCCATCAATGCAACATTAAACCATGCACTCACCTGTGCTGGCTCCATACCTGCTAGAAGACAGGGGGAGCTGGTAACGCCGAGAGCCTACCGTGGAAGGAAGCGGCGTCCCGTCAGGAATGCTGCATTACTGCCTGTGCCCCCTTCCGTGTTCCATCGAAGAACGCACGCCGATCCTATGTGCCGGCACCCCTTTCTGACATCAACGGAAGCACAATGGACTTCTCCACCACACCACTTTCGGGAGTAGCGGTGTTTTGCCGGTCGGCGTCCGAGCTGAGAGCCCCCACCGGGAGGAAGCGGCTCTATCCAGGAGCCCATCCGCTCGACTGGTCTCTGGGGCTGAGGGACTCCCCACCGGGGAGTTTCCACCCTGGGCTACTTGACAGGGGGAAGGATTGGACCTGCCGCACGATCCCCCTAAGCCCATTGCACAGGCTGACTGTTGGCTGAGGAACCTCTCAAAGAGGAATCGGCCACGGTCCGTCTGACCAGGAAAAGGGAAGGTTGAGACCCCCAAACTCTGAGTCCATCTGGTACAGCACTGGTAGCTGAGGGACCTCTACCCAGTTAGGTGTCGGCCACGGACCACTTGATAGGGGGAAGAGAATCCACAGGCTATCTTCACTCTAGGAGCAACCTCTCATACGTCCGTCCCTGTAGGGACAGGAAAAACACTGGAGGGTGGAGGTGGGAGGGTCCTTTTAACCTCTCTATGATCCTGTCCCGCTATAGGTCAAGGAAGGACGTCCTCCATGGTGCTGTCCTGAGGGACGTAATGGAAAAATAAATTATTATTCTTTACTTCCATGTTATTTGATATGGTTATCTTGGGTGGTTCCCAGTTGGTCTTGTCTCTTTTTTCTTCTTCTTATTTGTCTATATACTTTTAACATACCCTGGGTTGATCCCCTGTACTGTTTAAATTATTGTGGTTGGTGCCCTCCACCTTCTGTTGCATGCAAAAGACCCTCTGCACAAACTCTGCTGCGAGCGTAAGCCTAATGTCATTTTACTGTGATTTTCTCGAATGGAAGAATTGGAGCACAGGTGCGGAGAAGATGAAGAACTTAATTTCTCCATCTTCTCCATTCCGTGAGTCGGCGTATATCGTACTGCCCATGGATGACATGCAAGTGCAGTCTGATGTTTTGCACACACCCATAGACTTGTATGGGTGTAGTGTGCACCAACTGATATATGCTGCCAATCGCAGCATGCAGCGTTATTTTTCTCATGCCGACTCGGCTAGTCGGCACTGCTCCGTAGCACAACATTGGAGTATGTGCTGTCCTATGAAACATAGGATAGCACTCGTCTAAGCTAAGCCCTTATACTGTATTTTACTGACTATTTGATATGAATGAGATGGCAGCATATGATGAAATGTACAATTTTTCACAGCCTAAGCTGTACATATTGGGGAAAAGTTGAGATTTTGTATTTCCTGATTTGAGTGAATAGGTGTTATACCATATATTTTATGCATACAGTAAATATATTGGTATCTTAGACATGTAACTGTGTAATTGTTTAATCTGGATTTTTTTTATATTCATTATTTTCACCAAGAAAAATACAATAAAAATTACATACAAGTAAAACTTGCAGCGTTTGATTTTTGCTAAATACGTACATATACAGATTTTAATTGAACCCTTTCTGCACCGTTTACAGTCTCCCTGAGGGACCTTTAAGTTATATATATGCTCCAGTAGCTCAAACATATAGTGTATTGGTTTGGCAATGACCTTTAGAATCAGAGCTTGTGACCTTTGCTGTTGTAGCCAGGGGCAGAAAAGGCTTCAGAGAATACTATGACCCCAAACTCAGCAATAATACTACACCATGATTACAGAGTAGACACGGGGTCACTCACTTCCCCTCACCCAGAGAACATCCAGTACGAGATCTTTGCACATGTACATCCCAGCGCAACCAAGTCTACTTCTTTCTCTGTAAACGTAGAGTGCCATCATTTCCCACCATGGAGAATATGTATTGTAATATGTCAGTCTCCTGTGGGATCACAATCTCATTCAACTCTGTAGTGCTATAGGACCTTGGAAGCCTATTGACTTGACAGCATGTAAAAGTGAGAAAACCCTGAAACTCCCAGTTAAAGCCCAAGCAAGTGCATAGAGAATATACCTTCATACAGATATTGGGCTAATTGGACTAGCACTGTATTGTTCGGACATAGAGTCGTAACTTAGAAGCATGATAGTCAAAACTGATTCACGATGTTATGTGAAGTGCAGAACCTGAATGGACAGTGCATGGCAAAGGGTTTAATCTTGGGTTTTCCTATAAACGCTGTGCCCCGCACTGCTTCGTAAGCCCTCACACTAGGGATCATCCAAGGTATCACTTTTGCCTGGCGTCTCATCAAAATCTATGAACGTTCATCTACTATTTGCTATTTTTAATGCAACCCTCTTTTGTGCTAGAGTGACTTTAATCCCCCACAGACACTAGTGCTCGGAGACTTGTAAGTATTGTTTCCAGAGTAAGTATTGGAAATTTCAGCTCAAAAGATTTGTTAAATTAATTATCTTAGTTATGGTTGGGGGTCTGTTTAGGCCAGGTTGTGTTAAAGTGTCTGTAGGTGATGAAGCATACCTTATCATGTGGGTCTTTGATGACCATCCTCTGACACAGCCTGTCCCAACTACATGCCACTTGCAAGGGTGCATCAGTCACTTTGCAGGTAAACACCCTGCATTTTTGTGGGTAATCATGATCAGTAAACCACTTCCTTCCATGTTCACCAAATTTCTAAAACTTACATCCTCATTGCATGGTGTTTACGTTGTAGCCAGTGAATGGTCTGATGCCAAATGGAGCACTAACAGTGCAATTCAATACCACAAAGGTACAACTTTAAAGGGAACCTTTCATGTCAGGAAATGCTATTTACCTGTTGATGTAATGTTAATCTGAAGGTAAATAGCGTTAAAATCTTGCCTGCCTTTCTGGAGGCTACAGGGAGAAAATTAGTGTATTTCTCCTCTTTAGCTGCTAGCTGTAAGATATAGGAGAGTGCACAGAGAGATTGCATTCATGGCTTACTATACTGAGAGTGCAGCTGTAATAACACCTCTGCACTTATATTGACAGCCAGTGTGTGTCTACAAAGCAAGCTGTCAATCGCAGTGTCATGGAGAGAGAATAGCGTGGTCATTGCATAGTGGGTGGTGACTGTAATCGCTCTGTGCACACCCCTATGACTGCCAAGGGCCATTTTGATATTTATGCCATCATTCACAGCCTTACAAAATTATCAACTTGAAATTTATCCTGTTATAGTTGCTCAAACAATTAATTAACTCAACCATAACGGAATAGCTGAAACTTGCTCTCTTTAGTGCGGCTGTGATGTTAGGTGGAGTTGATGATGTTGCTACTCACAACTCCTTTTCCAGGTTTGTATCGGTCTGGAGCGCAGTTGACTCCCTGTGATAAGTTTTGTAATGAACTGATCGCAGCTGTAAGCTGTTTTAAATGTAGATGTATATTGCACTGCATAACTCTTCAAAGGGAGGAGTTCATCACTGCTCACATTACATTTATAGAACTCAAGCAATGGGAGATCTGCTGCATATATCATGTAGGAAACACTAAGCCTGCTGTGTGCATCACATAGGAGACACAGTGACTAGTGCATACATAAAAAAACAAAGACAGAAACATAATGATTAAATAACCTGCAATAAAATAAATAGCATAGCGCATAAAAATAATATACGTACTTAGTTAACATGTTTTTTTATTTTAAAAAATGCAAAAGGAATCCCACCACTTCACGGTGACCATAATTGGGACAGTCCTAACTCTAATATTAAAAACCTTACCCTTTGTCAAGAGACATGCATGTGGATAAGGGCTGAGTAGGACTGGGCCCGACTAGTGGACACACAGCCATGGGAGACCACATCAATATAATGTCCAGCTCAAAGGAAAGGCAGGCCATATCTTTATATGCACATAGTGCAAACAGACAGAAAAAAAACCAAAAGGTATGAACTGGGATATAAACCGGTGTGCACGCAGCATGTAAATCCAAGTTCACGCTGGCCACTGAACAGAAAAAAACAAAGGCAGAAACATGATGCTTAAATACTGCATGAACATAAAATATGGTACTTAGTTAATTACGGTCACCGTGAAGTGGTGGGATAGCTTTTGCACTTTTTTATAAAATCATGTTAACTAAGTACTATTCGGCGCTGGGCAGGTGCCAGCGAGTCTTTGCTACTGCGCAGTGACTCACTGCGCCTGCACAGAAGATCAATGCAGACACTGTCCATAGGAGGGCAGACAGGGTTCACGTAACCATGCTCGTGAATAGCGCATGCACTGGATTACAGCGCCAAACAGGTCAGTGTGACACTGATGGGAGGGGTTACCATTATAATGAAGTCAGGAGGCAGAGATTTCCGTACCCCCCGGAGCCTGGAAGAAATCATTAGCATAAACATAAATGAATTTCTCAAGATCTACACTGCAGCTGTGAGACATACAGGTAAGACTGGTTTAATCATTCTATTACCTGTATGCACATAGTGATAGATCAAAATCGTCCAGGCGGTGACAGATTCCCTTTAAATAGGAGACAGTGGGGCTTGTGTATATGCAGCGCCCCAGAGTCCTGGTCATTGCAGTACTGTGGCTCCGCCACTATGGGGAGCTATGGTACGTCTGATTGCACTAAAGGAGTTTCTCTGACCAGGTAACACCTCACTACACTTCACACTCCGGCCACCAGGGGGGGTGGTCCTATCTAGTAGGCCACTCCTCACACTCTGGTAAAACTGGGGGTTGGACAGGAAGACAGGGAGAAGTAGCTGGGAAGAGCTAGTGAGAGGACCTGTCAGGGATGGGATCCTGGCAGACTTCTCAGAGCAGAACTAACCAGTGCACAACGGGAATACAGTAAAGAGGAATTAGGACCAGAAGGAGTCGTGCTGTTAGACCGAGGCAACATCCTTCTGAGGCACAAACAGTCGGTGGCCGGAACGCCGAGCAAGTAAGAGACTTTAAGTACTACTGCAAACCACGGCAGGACAGCCAATTAAAGGTTGGCTGTCTCACTTAACACCTAAGCAGACAACGGAGGCAGCTGTGGGAGAGGGGCGACTCTAGGATCCCGGAAGAACTCCAGGCCTACCCCGTCATACGGGTGCGTCCTAACCATATCATCTGGGGGACGGAGAGAACGAACATCAGAGACAGACAGAAGCAGTTGTGAGGACTACCCCGGGAGCTCAGCAGGGAAGGACTACAACACACAGCGCTAGAAGGTAGACACTGATTCCCACCTGTAAAGAGAACTCCTGATGTGCCTTTGGACCGGCCGGTCTCAGACAGCCCTGTTGACAGCGCTCTGGACTGAGGACTCTAAAACCTTCAGTAAAGAGGTAAAGAGACTGCAACCTGGTGTCCTCATTATTTACCACTACAGCACCACCACCACCATCATCCAGCATATCTATCACTGTACGCCCCTCAGCAGGGTCACGGACCGGGCCTAGCCACCGTGACAACCCCAGAGCAGAGACTCAGAGGCCCGGTACTGGGTACCCCTCGGCCCTGCGGCAGTGGGGGCGCTACAACTTGGCGTCACGAACAGGATCTACTTAAGCCTGAAGAATCAGGTCATGTGTGCCTTGGAACTGTGATTTATTGTGCTTGGACTGTGTACTGCCATTTACCGCCAAAATTCGCCATTGCCGCGCACGGAGGGAGGAGCCTTAGCTTCGTGGACGGAACCGGCCAAAAGAAGCGCGGAACGGAAAGCGCGGTAAAGCGCCAATCCCGGAAGAGGAACTCCGACCTCCAGCAGGTTAGTGGGAGGAAGGGACAGCCATGTCCGAGTCGGGAGGAGAAGAGGTGGCGGCCGCAGCCGCGGACGCAGGGGCAGCTCCGGTCCCCGCAGCGAGCGAAGCCGTGGCCCTAATACCACCACCGGTAGCCGCAGAACCCGCTGTTCCCCTCAGCCAGTCGGACACTGCCGCTAACACAAAAGATATAATGCCCTTCTCTATGCCGTACCTGCCCGGAGCGGCCTGGCTCCCACGATACTCTGGGGAGTCGCATACATTCACTGACTTTAAGGAAGGGCTCTGCAGCCTGCTCGAGTTCTATCCCCTGACAGAGCCTCAGAAGGTTCATATGGTAACCGGCCAACTCTTTGGGGCGGCTCTGAGAGAATTGAAGTCCTGGCCCGCCGAGGATAAGGGAACTGCACAACAGATATTTGCAAAGCTTAAAGCCACCTTCGATACTCGCACTGCTACAGAAATTAAACTGACTTTCTATGGATGCAAACAGAGACCGCAGGATAGCTTACGGGACTATGCCCTTAATCTCCAGGAGTAGATGCGGGCCATTAAGCAGAGTGACCCCGGCAGCATGCAGGATGAGGATAAAATCCTGAAGGAGCGGTTCATTGAGGGGCTCATGTGCAGTCACCAGCGGGGCCAATTGCACTTCCTGGCCATGCAAAATCCAGACTTGACTTTTGCGCAATTCAAAGATAAAGCTATCCAGGCATTGCAGGAGCAACAGCCCAGCCGTGCAAGACCTCCCCGGCGTCCCGCTCTCACATACCACCAGGAGGTGGCGTCGGATGCCCCAGTCGCCGCCGAGGCCGATGCCCAGAGCCTAGAGGACGACTCCCCTGCAGGACTTCGCCTCCAGATGCAGGAGCTGACCAAGAGCATTGCTGCCCTGACCCGGACGATGCAGTCCCTACAGGAGGCCCCAAGGAGAAGATCCGGTTGGCCTCCAGACCAGAGGATGTCCCTTGGATGCGACAGAGGAGGACTCCGCCGACCAGAGGCCGGAACGACGATCGCTTCCACCCGGACGGACGACCCATCTGCCGCCGCTGTCACCAGGTGGGGCACCTTGCAAGGTACTGTCCTTTAAACGAGCAACCCCTGGGGCAAAGGGCCAACCCCCAGGAGTAGGACGGTCAGGCCCGCAGCATTGGAGAACCAAGTACATTGGAGGACGACCAGTTCTCCCTGTAGTGGTTGATGGAATCCCATTGAACGCTTTGCTGGACACCGGTTCTCAGGTGACGACTATACCTTACGTGCTTTATAAACGGTATTGGGAGGACACCGATATTACTCGTGGCCCTGACGATGATTTCACCATAATAGCCAGTAATGGTCAGCCGTTGCCACAAGTGGGGTATAAGGAGGTCACCATCAAGGTGGGGCGGGTGGAATTGAAAGCCCAAGGGATTTTGATTGTTGATATTGATCGTCGAGAATGTAATCCCATGATGACTCTTGGTACTAATGTTATAGAAAATTGTCTTGCAGAAGTTATTGTTTTGTTGCAACAGGTGGCGGAAACCGCTGGCCACAGTGAGCAACGTGCCCTGCAGAAGGAAATCAGAGCTCTGATGCAGAGACAGCAGGTAGAGCTGACTGGGGGTGAGATTGGTCGTGTCACTGTGAGTGATTCAAACCCCATCGCGATACCCCCCAGGAGTGAAATGTTAATATGGTGTCGGGCAGCCATAGGCCTCAGGGGTAAGGACTACCAGGCCTTGGTAGAACCCGTATATTCAGACAATAGGCCTACTGTTCTGACAGCCCGGGGGGTGGTCGACGTCCGCCAGGGGAGAGTGCCCGTACGTGTCCTCAATTGTGGGGAGGAAGAGGTTCACCTCACCAAGTATACCACGCTCGCCAAACTGTTCACTGTCAATAATAGTGTGATACAGACACCTGAACCCTTGGTCCCGTCAAACGTGGCGGAGAACAAAGGTTCTGCAGAGCACTCGAAAGACTGGTGTCGGGAATTGCATGTGGGCACTGACTCTACCCCATCCCATCAAAAACAGGGGGCCTACAGGGTGGTACACAAGTACGAGCAGGTATTCAGCAAACACCCCTTAGATTTTGGGCAGGTGAAAGGGATCCAACATCATATCCCCACGGGAGATCACTGACCCATAAAAGAGAGATATCGCCCTGTACCCCCAGCTCATTATCAGTGTGCCAAGGACATGTTGCGGGAAATGAAGGAGGCTGGGGTGATGAGAGACAGCTGTAGCCCCTGGGCAGCTCCGTTAGTCCTTGTTAAAAAGAAAGATGGTACAATGAGGATGTATGTTGATTATAGGCAGTTGAATCGCATTACACATAAAGACGCATACCCACTGCCCAGGATAGAGGAGTCTCTGGCTGCCTTAAAATCTGCTAACTACTTCTCTACCTTAGATCTCACCAGTGGGTACTGGCAGGTTCCTGTGGCAGAGGCGGACAAAGAGAAGACAGCCTTCACGACCCCAATGGGTCTCTGCGAATTCAACTACATGCCCTTCGGATTGTGCAATGCTCCCGGGACGTTCCAGAGGATGATGGAGTGCTGCCTGGGACACATGAACTTTGAAACCGTGCTGCTGTATTTGGATGATGTCATTATCTTCTCTAAGACCTACGAAGACCATTTGAAGCACCTGGCCGAGGTGTTTGAAGCCCTGTCCAACTTCGGCTTAAAGGTGAAACCGTCCAAGTGTCATCTGCTGAAACCTAAAGTGCAGTACCTGGGCCATGTGGTGAGCGCTGAAGGAGTGGCCCCAGACCCCGACAAGGTCACAGTGATCAAGGACTGGCCAAAGCCTAGTGACCTCCACGAAGTCCGGCAGTTCCTCGGGTTGGTAGGCTACTACCGGAGGTTCATTAAGGACTTCACCAAGAAGGCCGCACCCTTGCAAAACCTGTTGGTGGGCCAACCAAAGAAGACCAAGGGGAGGAACACCCCCTTTGATTGGAACGAGGAGCTGGAGGAATCCTTCACCTGTTTGAAGTCGGCACTGACGGGAGAAGAGGTACTGGCTTACCCCGAATACGATCAACCGTTTGTGCTGTACACAGATGCCAGCAATGTGGGATTAGGAGCCGTGCTGTCCCAGGTCCAGAAAGGCAAAGAAAGGGTGATCGCTTACGCCAGCAGGAAACTCCGTCCCACGGAAAGGAACCCTGACAACTACAGTTCCTTTAAGCTGGAATTCCTTGCCATCGTCTGGGCAGTGACAGAGAGGTTCAAACACTACCTGGCCTCCGCGAAATTCACCGTCTTTACGGATAACAATCCACTAACTCATCTGGATACTGCCAAACTCGGGGCCTTGGAACAGCGATGGATGGCCCGGCTGTCCAACTACGATTTCACCATCAAGTACCGGGCAGGACACAAGAATGCCAATGCCGATGCCTTGTCCCGAATGCCCAATTTGCCAGAAACGGGAGAAGACCCGGAGGCACTTGAAGAGGTGGAGCTGCCTGCATTCCATCGCCCCAAAGCCACTCAGAACTCTCATCATGTGAAGAACAGGCACAGGAACCAACCAGATGCCACGCTGAATCCCCTGCCTCATCACGGGTGGGCAGAAACCCAGGATGGTGACCCCGCGGTCCGTCGGGTGAAAGAGCTCTTGACGCAGGCAGGGTTGCATCCCGGCCCAGATGATCCACAAGAAACCCAACAGCTGTGGAAGGGGAGAAGCAAACTGTTTATCCATGATGGCAAGCTGTGCAGGAGGAGCATCGACCCACGTACTCATGAATTGGTGTGGCAGATAGTGGTGCCAAGGCGAGATGCGCCCATGGTTCTGGGAGCCTACCATGATGGAGCCGGACACTTCGGATGGAGGAAGCTAGAAAGGCTACTCCGAGGGAGGTTCTATTGGATTGGCATGAAGAGAACCATTGAGAAGTGGTGTCGGGAGTGTGGTCCATGTAGTCTGCGCAGGAAGGACCGTGACAGTCAACGGGCTCCCCTGCGGCCTATCATCACCAAACGGCCGCTCGAACTGGTTGCGCTGGATCATGTGAAGCTGACACCTAGCCGGTCGGGCTATATCTACGCCCTTACCATCGTGGACCACTACTCCAGGTTTTTGGTGGTTGTACCTGTCAAGGATCTAACGGCCAGGACTGCCGCCAGGGCCTTCCAGCAGCACTTTTGTAGGCCCCATGGCTACCCAGAGAAGGTACTGACCGATCAGGGACCTGCATTCGAAGCAGAAGTGTTCCAAGAATTCTGCCAACTGTACGGGTGTAAGAAGATCAGAACCACACCGTACCATCCTCAAACCAACGGGATGTGCGAGAAGATGAACCAAGTGGTAATCGATTTATTGAAGACCTTGCCTGTGGAGGAACGGAACCTGTGGCCGATAAAGTTGCCTGACTTGGTGGATATGTACAATCACATCCCAGTAAATTCCACCAACTGTACTCCAGCGTACCTGATGCGAGGAAGATCTAGTCGGTTACCCGTTGATCTGGACATGGGGGTCCTAGTACCCGAAGATACCTCGCCGGATGCAGATTGGGATGCAGAAAGGCAGCGAAGGTACCGCGAAGTACAGGAGTGTGTAGAAAGAAGTCTCGCCCAGGCTAGGCAGAAACAAGAAAGTGACTACAACCAACACGCTCCTGCGATTCCCCTGTCACCTGGTGAGCAAGTACTTAAACGAAAGAGGAGATTACACAAGCTCGATGACCAATGGGAAGCGGAACCGTATACCATCCTGCCATCCGATTTCGACAACACGAAGGTCTGTCTCATCAGCAAGGACAGAGGGGAGACCTCGACAGCGGTATCCAGGGATCACCTTAAGGTCTGCCCCGATAAGTTGAGAGAGAGGGACACGGCTCCAGAAATCTCCCCGCCGGTGGAAAAGGAGAAGATGATCCATACCGTCCTTGGTGACTTTCCCCAGTCCTGGACTCAGATAAATCAAGCCATCGTGGTACCTGTTCTAATGTTTCAACAGCCGGACCCACCAGAAACAATGGTGGTACCAGATCATCCGGTCCCGCAACCTCAACAAGCCTTACCTGAAGATGCAATGACAACCGTTGAACCGGCAAATCCTCCCTCTGCTATCGGTGAATCTGCTGTACCCACTGTTGATAGCAGCAGCTCTGAGAGCCCCAACCTGCCAGTGCTACCCAGACTCACTAGAAGTGTAGCTAGAAGACAGTGCACTACACCAGCGGTAGCAAGCATAGCGGGCCCTGTTAGGCCAATAGCAACCCCTGCGCTGCGAAGGTCCACACGCAGCACTCAAAATCAAACTCCCCTCCGCTACAAAACTTGGAGGTATTAATAAGGGCTGCTATTTAGTTGAGAATGTTTGTGAGTATATCTTTTGTTACAGGTTTTAAAATGGACAATAGAGTAATGGACGGTGAATTGCTCAAAAACTTTCAAAAAGGGGGACCCCTTTGTTTACCCGGGGTCCCCGCTGTTTCAACCATTGAACTGAGAGTCATAAACTGTGCATGACCTAACTTTCGCAACGTTCAAGAGTTCTCACCTCCCATAAAGGGAAGCACTGTTATGTTTAATTGTTATGCTATTTCAAAAATTTTGTGTGTTTCCTGTTAACATGTATTGTTGTTCTTGTTTTCCCAGTCCGGGAGTACTGGATTTAACCGGGGGGGGGGAGTGCAGCGCCCCAGAGTCCTGGTCGTTGCAGTACTGTGGCTCCGCCACTATGGGGAGCTATGGTACGTCTGATTGCACTAAAGGAGTTTCTCTGACCAGGTAACACCTCACTACACTTCACACTCCGGCCACCAGGGGGGGGTGGTCCTATCTAGTAGGCCACTCCTCACACTCTGGTAAAACTGGGGGTTGGACAGGAAGACAGGGAGAAGTAGCTGGGAAGAGCTAGTGAGAGGACCTGTCAGGGATGGGATCCTGGCAGACTCCTCAGAGCAGAACTAACCAGTGCACAACGGGAATACAGTAAAGAGGAATTAGGACCAGAAGGAATCGTGCTGTTAGACCGAGGCAACATCCTTCTGAGGCGCAAACAGTCGGTGGCCGGAACGCCGAGCAAGTAAGAGACTTTAAGTACTACTGCAAACCACGGCAGGACAGCCAATTAAAGGTTGGCTGTCTCACTTAACACCTAAGCAGACAACGGAGGCAGCTGTGGGAGAGGGGCGACTCTAGGGTCCCGGAAGAACTCCAGGCCTACCCCATCATACGGGTGCGTCCTACCATATCATCTGGGGGACGGAGAGAACGAACATCAGTGACAGACAGAAGCAGTTGTGAGGACTACCACGGGAGCTCAGCAGGGAAGGACTACAACACACAGCGCTAGAAGGTAGACACTGATTCCCACCTGTAAAGAGAACTCCTGATGTGCCTTTGGACCGGCCGGTCTCAGACAGCCCTGTTGACAGCGCTCTGGACTGAGGACTCTAAAACCTTCAGTAAAGAGGTAAAGAGACTGCAACCTGGTGTCCTCATTATTTACCACTACAGCACCACCACCACCATCATCCAGCATATCTATCACTGTACGCCCCTCAGCAGGGTCACGGACCGGGCCTAGCCACCGTGACAACCCCAGAGCAGAGACTCAGAGGCCCGGTACCGGGTACCCCTCGGCCCTGCGGCAGTGGGGGCGCTACATATATACATCACAAAGGAGTTAGTGGAGCTGATGTATATTCAGTGTCTAGCGAAAGTATTTGGCCCCCTGGAACATTTCTGTGGAAAGAGCTGAAAACTGCTGTTCACAAACAATCTCCATCAAATCTCACTGAGCTCGAGCTGTTTGCCAAGGAAGAATGGGCAAGAATTTCAGTCTCTCGATGTACAAAACTGATAGCAAAACTGATGAAAACCCCAAGCGACTTACAGCTGTAGTCGCAGCAAAAGGAATTAAGTTAAAGGGGCCGAATAACACTGCACGCCCCACTTTTCAGTTTTTGAATTTCCACAAAAATTTAAAATAACCAATAAATTTCGTTCAACTTCATAATTGTGTTCCACTTGTTGTTGATTCTTCACCAAAAATTTACATTTGGTATCTTTATGTTTGAAGCATGATATGTTGGAAAAGGTTGAAAAGTTCCAGGGGGCCGAATACTTTTGCAAGGCACTGTACATCACATAGGAGACTAGGGCTGGTGTATATACATGACATAGGAGACAGTGGATACGGTGCATACATCACATAGGAAACAGTGGAGCTTGTGCCTACATTACTTAAGAGACAGTGGAGATGGTGCCTTCATTACATAGGAGACAGATGGGCTGGTGTATACAAATTACATAGGAGACACTGGTACTGGTTGTTATGCTCGCACTCGGACTGTTTAGTGCGAGTTTGGATCATGGCCCCATTGTGCCACAGACAAAAGTGAGCCTGGAGGGAGGTGACTAAGTGTCTCCCCAAGACTGACCCCGGCTGCACGGAAACTGACGGTGCCGCGATCCGAGGAGAGTTGGAGTAGGCGAGACCAGGTGCACATGGCAGCTGAATCCTCAGTGAGATATGAAGGTGCTAGCGGACATGACTGCTATACAGGCAGGTGTCAGTTCAGACTGGAGGGACAAAAACAGTTTCAGGAAGGACTGGGTCACTGGCAGGTACGACTGTCATACAGTCATACCTCATACCTCAGTCATACCTAGTTGAAAATGGACTGACAAGGAACCGCAGATGCAGATAGTCAGGGAACTGCACACGTGGACAAGCAGGGATCCGCAAACACGGACAGGCAGGACATGACTATGTTCACAAGGAGTAGACAGGGTCAGGTTCACACAGAACACATACAAGGATAGGTACTGAGTGTACTCACTAAACACTAAAGGTACCGTCACACTAAGCGACGCTGCAGCGATAGCGACAGCAATGCCGATCGCTGCAGCGTCGCTGTGTGGTCGCTGGAGAGCTGTCACACAGACCGCTCTCCAGCGACCAGCGATGCCGAGGTCCCCGGGTAACCAGGGTAAACATCGGGTTGCTAAGCGCAGGGCCGCGCTTAGTAACCCGATGTTTACCCTGGTTACCAGCGTAAAAGTTAAAAAAACAAACAGTACATGCTCACCTGCGCGTCCCCCAGCCTCTGCATCCTGACGCTGACTGAGCTCCGGCCCTAACAGCAGAGCGGTGACGTCACCGCTGTTGCTTTCACTTTCAGTTTAGGGCCGGCGCTTTAGTGTCAGGAAGCAGAGGCTGGGGGACGCGCAGGTGAGTATGTACTGTTTGTTTTTTTAACTTTTACGCTGGTAACCAGGGTAAACATCGGGTTACTAAGCGCGGCCCTGCGCTTAGTAACCCGATGTTTACCCTGGTTACCAGTGTAAAATATCGCTGGTATCGTCGCTTTTGCTGTCAAACACGGCGATACACGGCGACCTAGCGACCAAATAATGTGCAGACCTTCTAGCAGCGACCAGCAATTTCACAGCGGGATCCAGATCGCTGCTGCGTGTCAAATACAGCGATATCGCCATCCAGGTCGCTGCAACGTCACGGATTGCTGGCGATATCGCCTAGTGTGACGGTACCTTAAGGTTGCACAGCGATAACAGATTAGAGATAGGCACTTATTCAGACACTGGAGGTTTCAAAGATAGGAACAGGTTCAGATACTGCAGGTTTTAGAGATAGCTACAGGTTCAGACACTGTAGGTTTGCGATAGGTACTGGTTTAGACACAGCAGGTTTAGGGATCGGTACAGGTACAGACACAGCAGGATTAGCGATAGGTACTGGTTCAGGCACTGCAAGTTCTCAAAAGGTACAGGTACAGACACAACACGTTTAGGGAAAGCTCCAGACTTTGATTCAAACAGGTTCAGGGATTGGTCCTAAATCAGACAAGCACAGACAAACAAAAAAAACAAAAGATAGTCAGCTCACCTGAATATTGGCTGTTCCACACCTGTTCCTGCATGGAAAAGTTGAGCACTCAGTCCACAGAAAAATCGATGAATCCAGCAGGAATGTAGTAAAATCAGTACATTTATTTCTTCATTTTTTAAAAAAGGAAAGGGTTGTATCCTATGGTACACCACTTGTAAATAAGTTATCATTTCTTACAGCATTATGCACACATGGCAGCATTCTTCCAATGCGTTTCGACTAACGTCTTAATCATGGTCGATGATGATCCTATGGTATGTAACCTCTGCTTCCCATGTCTCCTTTGCAATATCCAGAAGTCCCAGAGGGTGCCGGCCATACAAAAGCTGAAATTATGAAAACCCTGTAGAGGCATGTGGAACTTCCCTAATAGAAAACAGCAGATATGGGAGTTGGAAATCGCATTCTCTGCCAGCCTTCTCCATGACCTTCTTGAGCGTGGACTACAGGGTTTAGTTGAACCCCCTCTCCAGGTCATCTGTCTTTGGATGGTACACCGACGTCTTGAGTTGTGTAATTTTGAGAGCCTTACACAACGGTATCTGGAAAGTCAGCCTATGTGTTGCGGTCTAGTCCTCGTCGCCAGCAAGGACACACAGGGGAAACTCATCCACCTCCGACTGCGATATGGATGCTTTATGGTCGAACCTACTCTTATCTGAGCAACTTGGCACTGCTGTCTTTCACTATAAGTCCCAGAATAAGCTAAAGTCCAACCCCATTATTACTTTATGTAGCAGGTCTTTAACTACTCTGACCTCATGGGACTCAGTGTCACAGTTCATTTTTATGATTACTCTGGTGACGGGGCAGTCCTTTGCATCCTCGTGAATACAGCAGAGGCTGACAAGCTTTCCGGGATTCAACTGGTGGGGGACTATGGTCCTTATGAGGGTCACCAAACTCCCTGAGTCCAAGAGTCCAGACACCAACACTCCATTTATGGTCACGGGACATGCCTCCGACACCTCGCCAGGCTAACAGTCTGCACTGCAGGTTGGATAGGCATAATACGAACAGCACTTCCCTACGCTGCAGTCCATCTGTTCGTGGGACATGGGACAATGGACGACTATGTGCCGAGGACTGTGACACCTCCAACAAATTAAGTCCTTCCCTTTGACAACCCCTCAGTGGCCCCTTGGGACCTTGGAGTCCCCAGTTGTTGCTCTATGATCCTTCTTTTGAGACTTAGGCTTATTTTGGGTACCCCAGTATGGGAAAGCATAAACATACAGTTTCCTTAACGACTTCTCCACCATCTGGTACCTTGCCATTAGGCCAACCAGGTTGTCCGCATTCTGGGAGTCTCCCTGGGCAACCCTGCTCTGCATCAGCCTAGGAAGGGAGTGAATAAATCTGTCCATCTAGGCTGGGGTGGAGGACTCAGGCTACAACCACATCTGTACAAGATGTAGCAGGTTGAACATTTGGGATCGAGGGGGTTGTTGTTAAACTTGAGCTGGACTGTGTCTCTGTTTGTGCAGTGCCATCTGCAAAGCATCACTGGCGGTCCAGGTTGGACCCTGATGGCAAGGAGACCCAGAACACTGGTATGCCGAATGAAAGGCACTATTGTACTGTGGGGAGAGGCCAGGGCAAGATACAGTGATTACTCTCAGCAATGACTACTGGCCTGGCCCACCCCCACACATATATCACAAATAAGACACTGCGACTGCTGGCTTCATCATCAGAGGGTTGGGAGCACAGAGAGCACTAATTCCATCCACAAAGAAAGTCCTGAATCTGGTACTGCATTGCATGCGCTGCAGCGTTCAGTAGTGAATGCTGCGTACTTCCTTGTAGTGTAGAGAGAAATTAAAGAGAAAATGACAAGGCAGACTGCTTATGGCCTGTGGGTTGGAGGTTCCCCATACCTGGGCTACAGGGAGGATACAACTTAATTTACTCCTTGTAGCAGTGCTTCCAGTATGGCAGGCACAGATGACTTCCGTGCTATTTACCTGCAGATTAGCCTTATATTTGCAGGTCAATAGTGTTTCTTGATATGACAGGCTAAATTTGCAAAAAAAATCTTGAATGTCTCATCAGTAATTGTGGCAGCTAGGCAACAACAGGTTAACATCTGTTAACTTAGGCTGGTTCTACTCTCTCAGGAGGGGAGCAACATTTCTGTGGATTGACCCCATATATCATCAGTATAGCTCCCAACCGTCCCTCATGGTGCAGGACTGTCCCGATTTTGATGCTTTTCCCCGCTGTCCCGCATGGGACACTCTGCTTCCCGCAGACAACAGGAGAAGCAGCTGTCACACGCCCCCTTGTGTTAGGCCACGCCCCTTCCCCTGCCGCATGTTCCTGAGTCTTCCAGTGTGCGTGTGCGGTACAGTTCAAAGAGGGAGTGAGAGGGGACACTTCTTTGAGGTACGCAACACAGTCACCACCTTACCAGGGCTTACCTGCCGAACACAGCCTGGGTGCTGCATTTAAGCAGCAAAAATTACAAGCAGCTCCGCTCGGTACACACTCACACGCAGCTCCGCTCGGTACACTTCGTACACACACACGGCCCCGCTCGGTACACCTCGTACACACACATGCGGCTCCGCTTGGTACACCTTGTACACACATGCGCGGCTCCGCTCGGAGGTGTATGGAGAGGAGCCATGTGTGTATGAAGTGTATGGAGCGGAGCTGAATGTGTATGAGGTGTATGGAGCGGAGCCGTGTGTGTACGAGGTGTATGGAGCGGAGCTGAATGTGTATGAGGTGTATGGAGCAGAGCCATGTGTGTATGAGGTGTATGGAGTGGAGCTGAATGTGTACGAGGTGTACGGAGCGGAGCCGCGTGTGTACGAGGTGTATGGAGCGAAGCGCGTGTGTACGGAGCAGAGCCGTGTGTGCAAAGTGTACGGAGCGCAGCCGCGTGTGTAGGAGTAGCTATGTGTGGCCATTATATGGTACGAAGTATCATGTGCGGCCAATATACAGTATGGAGCATCATGTGCAGCCAATATACAGTATGGAGCATCATGTGCGGCCATTATACAGTATGGAGCATCATGTGCGGCCATTATACAGTATGGAGCATCATGTGCGGCCATTATACAGTATGGAGCATCATGTGCGGTCATTATAAAGTATGGAGCATCATGTGCAGCCAATATACAGTATGGAGCATCATGTGCAGTCATTATACAGTAGGGAGCATCGAGTGCAGTCATTATACAGTATGGAGCATCATGTGCAGTCATTATACAGTATGGAGCATCATGTGCGGTCATTATACAGTATGGAGCATCATGTGGGGCCATTATACAGTATGGAGCATCATGTGTGGTCATTATACAGTATGGAGCATCATGTGCAGTCATTATAAAGTATGGAGCATCATGTGTGGCCATTATACAGTATGGAGCATTGTGGGGCCATTATACAGTATGGAGTGTCATGTGCAGTCATTATATAGTATGGAGCATCATGTGTGGCCATTATACAGTATGGAGCACTGTGTGGCCATATTTTTTTGTTTATAATTATTCTTTATGAAACGGTGTGATCAACAGTGCTAAATGGGTGTAGTTGGGACGTGGATATGGGTGTGACTAGTTATGAATGGGTGTGGTCAGGGGTGTAGCCTAAAATTTGCAAACTTTGTCCCTCTTTCCCATCTTCAAAACTTGGGAGGTATGCATCAGTGCAGCCTACACATTTAGGCCCCCTTCAAACGTCTGTGTTTCGGCTACGTGTGTCGTCCGTGTTCACACTGGAGACTAGTACAGATGCACACCCATCATTATGTATGTATGGGGCTGCGCACATGTCCGTGTGTCCGTGTGAACCACCCAAAGACTTGTTTGTTTTTTACTGTCAGCATGGATCACACGGACCCATACGACTCAATGGGTCAGAGTTAAAGACATACAGTACACGGATGGCAACCGTGTGACATGCACTAGAATGAGAATGCAGAATAGAAATAACTGATTTTTATGTGGTAAAGATGTACAGATAGGAGAGATAGATAGATAGATAGATAGATAGATAGATAGATAGATAGATAGATAGATAGATAGATAGATAGAACAACACAGATAGTACAAACAGATTGTCTCACATATGCAATTTTTTTAGAGTGAACATGTGAAGGGGGCCTTAGGGAGCATACACAGAAGGATAACTATCTATCTTGCCCCAAGACTGAAGTTCCCTCACAACCAAATAAGCCAGCGAGACTTGCTAACATTTCTGCATCTGAAGCCTTCTCTAATGCTGTTTGCAGCGTAGTAGCCTCTAAATTGCCCTTGATTTGTTACACGTGAGTTTGGTGAGACCTGTAACTATCTTAGCAATGGTAGCATGTCCTTACAAGCTGTCTGGCCTGCACTACCTATCATCGTCTCTGGCTCCACTTGGATTTACACTTACACTGGGCTTCTTTTCCTGTGTTCCTGGCATGTTGCCCTGATCGCTCTGCCCATCAAACACTTGAATGTGGGTTTAAGAAAAACAAGGTGGAGACTGGAGACCAAGGAACAAAGTCACTTAAATAAAATAAATAGTAATTTACATGCAACTGCTACCACTGCTCCCCCTATTTCTACGGCCCTGGACACATTTTCAGATCTCTAGAAAGTTTTCCCGCAGGACCGCAGCCCTATGTATCAAGCACAAATAAAAATCAATCGTTGATGACAATTTGGAACATAAAACATCTGACAAACTCAGCACAGCTACATGTATGGACAAGTCATATTTGCTCTTACTATTTACTGCGATACACAGTATATATATATCTATATATATAATTGTCTAAGGGTTTTTCCGTCTGTCTGTCTGTCTGTCTGTCTGTCTGTCTGTCTGTCTTTCTGTCTGTCTGTCTGTCTGTCTGTCTGTCTGTCCTGGAAATCACTCCATATAAGGTATGGTCTACAAACAGGATACCTTATATGGAGTGGTCGGCGGTTTGTAGACCATACCTTATATGGAGTGGTTGGCGGTTTGTAGACCATACCTTATATGGAGTGGTCGGCGGTTTGTAGACCATACCTTATATGGAGTGGTTGGCGGTTTGTAGACCATACCTTATATGGAGTGGTCGACGGTTTGTCGGGCGGCCTCGACCAATCAGAGATGGGCACAGCATGGCGACGATGATGTCATAATGGTTGCCATGGCGACGATGATGTCATAAAGGTTGCCTCGACCAATCAGCGACGGGCACAGTCTGCCGCGAATCACATACTACGGGGACATGCATATTCTAGAATACCCGATGCATTAGAATCGGGCCACAGTCTAGTATATATATATATATATATATATATATATATATATATACAACCATCTGCACTACAACTGCTCCAGAGTGCACACCATTGTGCGCCATAAGTTGTATTGTCAAGCCTTGTCTCTTCTGTCTCTCTTTTTCTTCATTGCTTCCAGCCTCTTCTCTCTTGGGAGCTGTGAAATAAAACAGGGGAGGAGATCCTCAATGAGCGGCTTTATTCGTGTAGCCCATTAATTCACCCTAATGTTCTTCGATTCATGTATTTTATGCTTTATTTTTTGATTGCTTTTGTTTTTAATTGTGCCCGGCTAAGAAGAAATCCTTTAGAATGAGCCCGCTGGCAAATCGAGGAGAAGAATTTAAAAGGGCCATGGACCCTTGAAAATGATTAACCATTCCCGATCTTTCATGCCCACGACCCACTCATTAGCACACGCAAAGCTTCAGTGTTGTATGGACAATTCCTATTAGCAAGTTTAAAAATGAAACTATATACTGCAAATATTCCATTTACGTAGTATGTATGGCACTGTCTATTCATCTGGTATACTCACTCTACCACACATCTACCACGCCAGTAGTTTACATAGTAAGGCTCTGATAAATCTGATGAGAAAACTCTGCTTGTTTCCAATAGTTTCCCAACCAGGGGGCTAAACTTCAACTGATTTGATCAATGAGTTATATAAACGCACCACAAAAGCAATAAGGATGTTTGTGAGATTGTCAATTCATTTAACTGAGTGATTGAGAGTGGATGGGTGAACCCGACAGTAAAGTATGGGGTTTGTTCTGAACACCTTCTGTTTGAGCATGGACCCCGGACTTCACCAGGACGTCCGTGCTGTTTGAGTTCACCACCCAGAACACTGGGTGTTTCTCGCGCTGTCATCTGCATGACAGTGAGAGAAACAACGGCAGCTCTGATTGGTGGTAAGATTAATACCACCGGTCAGAGCGCTGTGGTTCTCACACTGTGATAGGACAGCGTGAGCTTGCAGCTTTGACCGGAGGGACTACTACTTCCATCAGCCTACAACTACTGCTAATAACAGAGAGAGTAGGTGACGGCTGATGGAAGTATACATCAGCCGGCGCCTGCGCTATAAATAAACACATTTTTTTTAAAAAACAGTGTGGGGACCCCTCTATTCTTGATAACCAGCCTTGCTAAAGCTAACAGCTGAGGGTTGCAGCCCGCAGCTGTCAGTTTTGCCTGACTGGTTATTAAAAATACAGGGAAATCCATACTTTTTTTATTTATTGAGCACGTGTCAGCTGATGGGAGTAGTAGTCCCATAAGCTGATGACTTTAATCAGAGGTAAACTTTTTACCTCTGGTCACAGCTGAGGGCTCATGCTGTCATCTGACAGCATGGGAGCCACTGCTCTCTGACTGGCGGTAACTATCCTATTGTTGATCAGAGGCAGTGTTTGCTGCGCTGTCGTGCACATGACAGCATATCAAACACTGGATGTTTAGGCCCCCCCTTCAAGTTAATGGGGTTCAGATTCAGGTACTGTTCTGTTGTCGGAACCAAACTTTTTTTAACTGTTCAAGCAAACCCGCCACACCCGAACATCCAGAGGTGCGCCCATCACTAATTGAGACTGCGTACTCACAGTCTGGTAATATCGACACATAGCCAGTCAAAAAATCAACATTTTGTGCTTCCATCTAGGTAACCATGCCTCAATAACTGAGAGAAAACTATGAGAAAAAAAATATTTGTACCTTTATAAGAGTTTGGAGCCATCCAAACTGTAGTTACAGTAAATGCCAAGAGATTTCTATGGGCTCCTTATTTTTATCTATAACGCATGGAAATGTGCATTAAGTCTATATGTATGGGGTCACTTTTTGCCTATTAAGTCTCTCAATATGTTATTTTAAATGGAATCAGTCATCAGGTTTTTGCTATTTAATCTGAGCAGCAGAATAGAGGGCATGAGACCCTGATTCCAAGGATGTATCACTTATTAGGCTGTGTGTTTTAAATTCAATACATTCAGTGTTTTATCAGCAGGAGATTATCACTAAAGGACTAGGTCTTATGTGCAGGCCAGTCAGGTTAATCTGTGTAATCCCACTCCCACCACTGATTGGCAGCGTGTTCACAATTCACAGTGTACACATGAAAATGCCAGAGTTGCACATAGATCAGCATTCTGAGCACTGCTACATCTACAGCAGAGAAAACAGGGATTCTTTCAAAACTACACAAGGCAGTCCAGTAAGTGATACATCCCTGGAATCAGGCTCTCTACCCTGACATCTTGCTGCTGTCGGATTACATAGTGGAAACCTGCTGACAGATTCCCTTTATTCTAATATTGCATAAGAGCTACACGAAGACCAACACCAACAGCAGACAGTACAGTGCCCACATGATGTACAAATATATTAGTAATTTCATGTACTACAGTGCTGTGCAAATTAATTGGGACAAAGCAAAAAAATAAAATGTTATAATGCGCTGTTACATACTAATTCTGAAAATTACCTTTTTCTACTGGCTAGTTGACCAAACTGGTTTGAATCACTGACTGGTAACCAACTTACGATTTTACTTAAAAAAGGCTTTCTCCCAATTAATTTGCACAGCACTGTACTATCGCCTTTTACTCTCAGTTCCTTCAGGATGAAAGGTGTTATAGGCTCCTCAAAGAATTTTTTAAATAGGACTCCAGTGCAGAGAGGTCGTAAATGGATAAAAGGTATTCTCTCACCTTCATTGATGGGTAAAATGGCAAAGTGCTTGTAAAAACAAGCAACTTTGTAATATACTAGTGCTTCTCACAAAATTGGAATATCATCAAAATATCATTTTTCCTTCATTTCAGTTCTTCAACACAAAACATGAAACTCATATTATATAGAGTCATTACAATCAGAGTGATGTATTTCAAGTGTTTATTTCTGTTAATGTTGATGATTATGGCTTACAGCCAATGAAAACCCAGAAGTCATTATCTCAGTTAATTAGAATACTTTATAACACCAGTTTGAAGAATGATTTTAAGATCTGAAATGTTCACCCACTGAAATGTATGTTTAGCAAATGCACTCAATACTTGGCCAGGGCTCCTTCTGCATCAATTACTGCATCAATGCGGCATGGCAAGGAGGTGATCAGCCTGTGGCACTGCTGAGGTGTTATGGAAGCCCAGGTGGCTTTGATAGCAGCCTTCAGTTCGTCCGCATTGTTGGGTCTGGTGTCTCTCATCTTCCTCTTGGAAGGTCAGAAGAGTTTGCTGGCCAATCAAGCACAGTGATACTGTTGTTATTAAACCAGGTATTGGTACTTTGGCAGTGTGGACAGGTGCCAAGTCCTGCCAGAGGATTAGAATTCCATCTCCAAAAATCTTGTTGGCAGAGGGAAGCATGAAGTGCTCTAAAATTTCCTGGTAGATGGCTGCGCTGACTTTGGCCTTGATAAAACACAGTGGACCTACACCAGCAGATGACATGGCTCCCCAAATCATCACCGATTGTGAAAACGTCACACTAGACCTCAAGCAGCTTGGATTGTGGCCTCTCCACTCTTCTTCCAGACTCTGGGTCCTTGATTTCCAAATGAAATGCAAAATTTCCTTTCATCTGAAAACAACACCTTGAACCACCGAGCAACAGTCCAGTTCTTTGTCTCCTTGGCCCAGGTAAGACGCTTCTGGTGTTGTCTATTGGTCATGAGTGTCTTGACACAAGGAATGCGACACTTGTAGCCCATGTCCTGGATACGTCTGTGTGTGGTGGCTCTTGAACAATGACTCCAGCAGCAGTCCACTCCTTGTGAATCTCCCCCAAATTTTTGAATGGCCTTTTCCTAACAATCCTTTCAAGGCTGCGGTTATCCCAGTTGCTTGTGCCCCTTTTTCTACCACACTTTTTCCTTCCACTCAACTTCCCATTAATATGCTTGGATACAGCACTGTGAACAGCCAGCTTCTTTAGCAATGACCTTTTGTGGCATACCCTCCTTGTGGAGAGTGTCAATGACTGCCTTCTGGACATCTGTTAAGTCAGCAGTCTTCCCCATAAGGGACCTTTTTAAATGCTTAAAGGGCCACTGTCACCCCCCCCCCCCCCAGCCGTTATAAACTAAAAGAGCCACCTTGTGCAGCAGTAATGCTGCAGTCTAACAAGGTGGCTCTTTTAGTTTTTGATTCATTTATTACCTCAAAAAAGCGTTTTAAAAATTGGCCACACATACCAGATATTATACCGGGAGGCGGTCCGAAGCGTCCTGTATGAAGCCCCCAACTGCCGTCACTCATCTCTTCAGGGCCGATGGTACCCGCCCCCTGAGCTCTGTTATCTTCTGAAATCCGGCGCCTGCGCTGTGCGTGCCTGCATGGGGCCTGCGCAGTGTTCATTGTCAGTGCGGCCACACTGTTGCTGAAGCCCCCGCCCCGCACTGTTATTCATTATGCACAGTGCGGGGCTGGGGTTCCTGGGAAGGCGGGGGAGCTGGGGAGCGTCTAAACAGCGCAGTGCGCATGCCCAGGAACCCAGCCCCGCACTGTGCATAATGAATAACAGTGCGGGGCGGGGGCTTCAGCAACAGTGTGGCCGCACTGACAATGAACACTGCGCAGGCCCCATGCAGGCACGCACAGCGCAGGCGCCGGATTTCAGAAGATAACAGAGCTCAGGGGGCGGGTACCATCGGCCCTGAAGAGATGAGTGACGGCAGTTGGGGGCTTCATACAGGACGCTTCGGACCGCCTCCCGGTATAATATCTGGTATGTGTGGCCAATTTTTAAAACGCTTTTTTGAGGTAATAAATGAATCAAAAACTAAAAGAGCCACCTTGTTAGACTGCAGCTTTACTGCTGCACAAGGTGGCTCTTTTAGTTTATAACGGCTGGGGGGGGTGACAGTGGCCCTTTAAGAAGCCTTTGCAGGTGTTTTTTTTGTTCATTCTAATTTACTGAGATAATGACTTTTGGGTTTTCATTGGCTGTAAGCCATAATCATCAACATTAACAGAAATAAACACTTGAAACCGATCACTCTCTTTGTAATGATTCTATATAATATATGAGTTTCACTTTTTGTATTCAAGAACCGAAATACATTAACTTTTTGATGATATTTTAATTTTGTGAGAAACACCTGTACTTGTTATTAAAACCTCTTCCCGTTCTCTTTATAGTTTACAGCTTGTTGCCTAGTTTATCAGTCACCTCTTTAGTCTATGAGCAGTAGCTGTCTCCTAGGCAGCGTTTACAAGCTCTTTTCTATAGAGCTTGTAGAGAATGTTCCTTAGCTGGACAGATCACTGGATCTGGCCAGCTCCAGACCCCTGTACTCCTCTTCAATAAGAAGAGCCCTGACCACTGTCAAACAGGAAGCCAGGAGTCAGGGAAGCAGGATTCGTCTTCACCAAGGAACAACAATCTCAGAGGGCCTAATGGAATAGCAATTTAAAAATTCTTCCTAACAAAGAAAAGATGTTAAAAAAAATAAGAAATGTTCATTCTATAGCTGTAACTAATATTTCAGCCAAATATTTGGGTTTGATTTTTCTGTAAATTTTTAAAACTGATTCTTTAAAATTGAACTTTTCATAACAATGAAGTTAATTTTCCAGTTTATTAGGGTTAATTGTTTTGTCATTTTACCATATTAAACCATTCATTCTAGGATTTGCAGAATGAAGCCCAAAATGTCCACTTCCCAGACACTATTTTTCACATTTCAGAGGTAATTGGAAGGACATGAAGCTGAATATAGTGCCTGTTCACATTATGTTAACCCATTGTAAAACACAGGGCTGAGTACTAGCTAAAGTGTAATCTGTCTTATTACACTGTCCAATCTATCTTAACTAGGAGGTGGAGAACATACGAAAACTGATTGTGGGATTTTTCGAGGACACATCTTATTGATGAGGAGAAGAATGGTATTAGGCTGGCGAGTGTTGGGGGGTAGCGAAGTGACTGCAGGATTCTTAGGCTCCTGTGAAAGTCCCAGGGATCAGTTAAAGTTTAACTCTCTGCAGGATGCGGGCCCAGCATGTGGTAGAAAAGAAGACAAAAAGCTGAAGATGCAACCACTGTCTACCTAATAGCTGCCAAGTGATGATTGATATCCATTTCAGCTATATAGATTTATCATTATTTATTGATGTCTTGGGTCGGGGTAGATAGAAAATAGTCAGAATCTCTATTACATTTCCAGTGCAGTGAGTGGGCCGTTATACAGTCCATCTAAGTCCATAGATCCACTGGTATAATTCAGGGGAAGAAAACAATGACTATGAAGAACTTGCCAATTGCCGCATATTAGGGGAACATTTTCTTATAAAATTGGATGTCGGATTGTTGTATGGTCACAGTCACAGACTGAAGTAGCAGAAGATCTTTGTGCTGACGATTTACATATAGAAATGCACAGTGGCATACACAGACGGGAGGGGACCATACTTTCGAAGTTTAACATGGGCTCTTAACTATTATTATTCTTCCTAGTTTTACCACCCAGGTCAGAAGAGCACCTTTTTTGTATACGAACAATGCAGTTGTGAGAAGGAGTCATACAAACGTATCACCCAAAAGTAAATAGGAGAAGACCACTGTCTTGAAGGGCCCCATAGTCCAAGCAACAATGGCATAGAACAAACCACATGCAAAAAGTGCTTATACTGTTAGCATACAGTATGTTGCTCTCTTCACTTAATGTCGCTGGCCACCGATACGGTACACCTCGTGCCCACCCATTTGATGTCCCAGTTGCAAGGAAACTTAGGACTCCACAAACTACATCACCTACTGATGCCCTAGTTGCATGGCATCCTATGATGCCACAGGTCGCCAACAGCGCCAAGACATCAGTCCCTGGCAGCATGCTTTGCATAGATGCACTGCAAAGCCAGCTGTCAATAAAAGTGCCTAGACGTGCACAGTATAGTGAACAGTGAGTGTGGACATTCCATGTACATCCCCATGACTGAGAGGTGGCAGCTCCAGAGAGAAAATAAGCTAATTTCTTCCTATTACCATTAATATATGACTATAAATGTGATTCTTGTACAAAGCACATAACCCTACATTAAACTTAACTAGCATGAAGCTGTTGAATTTTACAGTGAATAGGGGGTTATGGACCTTATGTGTTAACAATGTAAGGTCTTATAAGCGCTATGGAATATCACTCCAGAACCACCTTACTATAACCATCTTATACTATACAACCCTATTAATGTTTATAAAGATCTTACAAAGCATGATGTCATTGGACCCTATTGTATGGCCTATGCATAAAGTTATATGGTAGGTCCAAAGCTAGATTTTATTCTAACATCACTGATGAACAAGTACATTAGGTTGATCACAGGAACAGAGTTTGTGCATGGGTGTTACAACAAGAGTATCACTTCATAAAGAGACACCCAATGGCCTTATTTATTAAGACAGGCATTGTACATGCAGGAGGAGGAGGCGCCTGTAGCACCCGCATCTCTGCCTGCAGTCCCTCTCTCCCTGCAGAGACATCAGCGTACTCGCCGCCAAGGCTCCCGTCCTGCTCCTTCCAGTTCTGCTGCTGCCCGGGGTGCACGCACTCCTAGCAGGTCTCCAGTCACTGTGCTTAGAGCGCACGCACATTTCCTCTTTCTTGAAGGGGCCGCGCGCGTTTCTCTAAAGTGTCCCCAGCCAATAGCTGAAGGTCTCTTACTATTTAAACCGCCTCCTCCAACATGGAGGTGCCTGTGCAATGTTGTGAGTTTGTTCCTAACACACTTGTCAGTTCTCAGGTCACTTTACTTACATCCAAGTCTGCTGCACCCGCCAGTGCTCACCTCAACCATAGCTGAGCCAGCTGCACCCCCCAGTTCTCACCTCCATAGCAGCTGAGCCAGCTGCACCCACCAGTGCTCACCTCCAAGGCAGAAGAGCCAGTTGCACCCGCCAGTGCTCACCTCAATGGAAGCAGAGCCAGCTGCACCCGCTAGTGCTCACCTCAACGACAGCAGAGCCAGCTGAACCTGCCAGTACTCACCTCAATGACAGCTTAGCCAGTTGCACCCGCCAGTGCTCATCTCTCCATCAGACTGTCCTGTCTGCACCTGCGGTTCCTGTCATCTTTTCTGCCTGCCTGCATCTGTCGGACATTCCCCCGGGCCATTCCAGCCACCACATACCCAAAGTCAGTACTGGAGTAGCACCTGGATCACCTCCCTTGTCTCTCCACGGACTGCGGTGTTGTTAGCTGCTGCGTGTCTGTGGTCGGATTGGGTGAGGCTCCTAGTCACATCACTCCAGGTCTTCCTTGGGCTTTGGCACAGTGGTTCCACCACCCAGCCTGTTACAGTGCCTAATTCATTAAGAAGTGCAAATCACTTAATGAATTCAGGACTTCTTATAAGATAGACGTAACTTTAAAACAAGATTTACGCCACCAAAATGGAATACATTTTCATGAATTAGATGGGCCTATTTAGCCACATCCTTTCCCACCCATGTTCCACCCATTTTGGAGAAACTGTCCAGAAGTGGAGTGAAAATGTCAAACATGGCAAAAGTTTGGCATGACTTCCAAATTCTGGAGTAAACAGGTTAATGAACTGGGTCTAGTATGCATATATCAAAGAACAGTAAAGATGGTCATACACAATAGACTATAATCTATAGAAAAAATGTCAACTTTAATGGAAAGTTATCATTAGAGAATTTTGTCCAATTGGTAATTTTGACAGACTTGGAAACCACTGTCTTCTGACAACTTACATTCAACTGCTAGTTGAGTATTTATTGGTCACCAAGGCAGAATTTGCTTTTCACGTCCTTATACTCTATTCAAACTTTATGGAAACAGCCTAATGATGTGACCTGAATCCATTAAGTGGGGTTATATGTATCCATTGACTGGGATGTCATATCATGTCAGTGTAGTGACAGAAGTTGGAGGGTGTCCACCACTGGATGCCATTATTTGCTTGGGAGAACTAATTACCCAGCATTTGCATGGTTTATGTTCTGTACATGCAATACTGTAGTCAGGTTGTGTACATGCACTACAGATGCAATAACAATTAATCATCCCTCATAGCAAAATAGGTTTATTAGTAATATTGACAAACTTTTTGCTATTTGCAATAAATAATTTAAATAGCACTACACAAGTAATATACAGCAGGGCACAACGCTGGTGGTGGAACAGGTGAGTAACACTATGGTATCTTGGACCACCACTCAAGGGCAATGGCCTCAAGTTCACTAATATAAAAGTTCACTAATAAACGTTTTGTGCTGCCATTGCTTTCTTCAAATCCCATCAAACATTTTCTAGAGGGTTCAAGTCAGACGACTGTGACGGAAACTCCAGAATCTTCTATGACTTCTGAGGCAAGCCTTGGTGGACTTTAAGGTATTGTGTGCTTGGGATTATTGTCCTGTTGTAAGATGCAATTATGCTCTTGTTTCAAGTTCATCAAAGAAGGCATGATATTTTCTTCAAGGTTTTCCACATACTTAATTGAATCCTTCTTACCTTCCTGATTTCTGTAGCCAGTGAAAGAAAAGACAGCCCACTACGCACCACTGTAGACAACATGCCCTTTTCAGTATATGCTAACCCCTTCAGACATGTCGTGAATCCATAGGCCTGAAAAGATCCGGTTTTATTTAATGTCTCCACAGAACAGAGTCCCGGAACTTCTGTGGCTTAATTATATAGTTTTGAGGATCTTTTAGAAGACTTTTTTCGTCAGAAGTGTACATTTTTGAGCTTGGGAAAGGGAGACTTCTAGCATTTGGTAAGCATCTTATTGTGCAATTTGAAACCTGAATGCCTGCAGCACTCAAATCAAGCTGCAGGTATTTTTCAGTCGATCAAGGGCTTGAGCCGATGATACCTTTTTCTTGTCCATGTTCAGGTAGTGTAGCCAGTATTCCTTTAACTTTGAACTTGTGACTCAAGGTTTCTACTGAATCTTTCAATGCCTTTGCTATCTGTTTGTATCCATTTCCTGGTTTGTGCATGTTCTGTCATGAGGCGAATGGAGGTGTAGTTGATTAACAGGGGATGTGAGAGGTTCCTACCTTCCATTTCCTCAATGCAGAGCAGACAGGACCAATGCTGTTCAGCGTCCAGAGAGATGATGCATACCAGATTGTGCAATCCAAACTTGTTTATTTTGGGAAGTCTGGACATACAGCGAATTATAGGTGATACAGTACTTCTCCAGAAATGTAGTTGTAGACAACAAAGTGTGACAGCAAGAGTGAGCAGCGAGAGGTTGAAAAACTGATGCCTTCCTGATCCCGGTTCAAGGGTGTCCTCTGTCACAGGAAGTGAAAACTAAAACTGAAAATAGCTGCTAGGAGGAAGAAGAAGACTTGACCCCTTAAATCAGAAGTGGAAGGCGTGGCCATAAGAATTAATATAATTGCAGACTGCCATACACACAAGACCCGTAGGTGGCAGCAGAGCAAAATTTGAGAACATAAATATCATGAAAAATACAAGTGAAAGAAATTACAGAGCATAACTTAAATGCCTTGAAACCGTCCGAAAGGAACAGCAGAGTGCAAGGCAATGATTTCTTCTTGATACTTTTTGGATCGTTCTCTTGACTTAGGCTAAGTGCACATTGCGTTTGTGCCCACTGTTGGCTGTGTTAACTCAAAAAGTATTGTCACGGGTGTGTCAGGTGCAGTCATCCTGGATCCGGCTGTAGTAGGTATTTTCGTTTAGCTCAAACACCTTGTTGATTTTTGCCTCTCTGTTATGCATCCTTCTCCTTCTAGGACCCAATAGTTACCTCCACCTTCTGCTGCTAATCATACATTCAATTGATACAGCATGGTGCGGGTGTTAGCTCATACTTGCCCCAGTCTTGTTGGAAGCTCTATACAACCGAAAAAGAAAAAAAAGGCTTTAGAGCAATTGAGAATTAATAAATAATCGCTTTATTACATAATATACGGAAATATGTACAAAAAATAATGATTAAAATAGGTACAATTAGCGGGGATAGGGACACCTAAGTGCCACAACCGGTAGGTTGGTATAAAGTACAAACAATAATAAAACTTCCCGATAGACCAGTATTCAAAAATACATAGAGCCCTTTCAGATAATAATGATATTAAAAGAGGCCAAGCAACAAATAGAATAATATAGGAATGGCAAAAAATGAAACTGTATAGAGGCTCTAAAAGGTGCAAGTGCATGAGGTAGTATTATAAACGAATAAGTGAAAAACCAGTCAGCACAATAAGACGTTATAGAGAGCCATAGTTAAATTGCCAAAATGCCTATGAAGAAAATCCTTTGCTGTGAAACGCCCCTTAAATAAGGAAGAAACATATATATACTGCAGATAGGGAACGACAAGCTCTATACTCAATGAATGAAACCAACCCGAAGGCCAAACGTGGAAGAAAGACCCCAACGCATGTTTCGCTTTAGTGCATCTTTGGGGGGACGTTGTTGGAAGCTCTAGCAGTCAGTTAGTGTCATCCCTGAGGACCCTTGAAGGATTGCTGGCATGATATGTCGATGGTCTTCTCAAAGCTAAGTGTTTCCCCAGTCCGTCTACCCTCTTTGTCTTTAGTTGAAGTGGGGACTGACTAGTGCAATCCCTATCCCCTCCTTATGTAGGGCCTATTGCTAGGGTCAGGCAGGGATTAGGTTCCTGCTCAGTGATAGGTGCAGATCCTATATAGAGACTTTTAGGTCAAACAGGGTGATTTTAGATCTGCCCAGGGGTCTCCGCTGATTACTACATCGTATGTGGTTACAACAATATCTGATTTGCACTTGTGTGCTCTTTTTGAGGGATTCTATTCAGGGGGTTGATTAATTCAGAGACTGCAGTAGTGTGTAAAAGTGGCATTTTGTAATGATTTTATAGATACCAATTGTTATATTAGCTGTTTGAGCAATTTAAACTGTTTCTGGTTGATTTGTTTATGGCAAACAGCAGAAAGTTTTTACATTTTGTTAATAAACCTAATTTGCAATGGGGGTTGAGTCATTTTAATTTCAACTGTATACACAGGGCAATTTATTTAGATTCTATTGTTCCAGAAAGAAAAGTGTAGAGACTTACTTGTATTCTGGATAATTCATATCTTGTAATACTGCTCATCTAAAGGAGTAAATCTTTATTTCATTCAAAGCATGGTATATACAGGTCACTGCAGGGGTTAATCATTGCCTCACTCCTTTCTTTAGCTAAGTGACCGCCGTTAACTCTCAACTCTATTTGATATCGCATTGAGTGCATAACCTTCATTTTTCTGTCCCTGGAGTCTCATGTATCAAGCAGTGAGAACTGTCTCCCTAATTCAGAGTTATGGAGGCGCATTGGGCCTCTGGGGAAGACAGGAACGGAGGGCAGGCAGGTTGCATTTCAGAGCAATTTTTGACTTATCTATGGACCAGTTAGGAGAGACAGCAGCAGAATTATTTCTATGTGTGAGGGAGCAACAAAAGCAAAGTGGTTAGTTTCTCCGAGTAGCATTTTATCTATATTGAAGAGGTTTAATCTACTGTAATAGGCTGAAATGTTATAGTCCCATCTCCAGAGCTTCAATACATCTCTACATTCCATGCTAAGTTCAGAGAAAGCAGGGCTATGCTTACTCAATTGGACAGCAAAGCTTAAAGGGAACAAAAATCTAAAGAGATGAACTGGAATATACGTTGGTGTCAGTAGCGTAGCTACCAGGGGGGCAGAGGGGGCAGATCGCCCCGGGCCCTGTGCTCTGAGGGGGCCCACCCGGAGCTATGCTACTGTCAGGGCCGGCGTTAGGGGCCCCTGCCTCCGGTCAATGTTTATCTTTAATTTCCCCTGCGTTTCTACTGTGTATGTAGCTAGAGTAACATGCACGGTACAAACGCTCACAGGGGGTCAACAGATAGAAAGAAGAGAAGGCCTCCAATCAGAGTGCAGGGAGTGAGTCATGTGATCGGGGGAAGGGAGGTCACTCACCACTCAACCAATCCTGGCTGAGCGCGCTCTGCTTCAAAGCTCCTTTGCTGCAGAGAAGTGAACAGCTCCAGCAGCAGATGCAGCAGCAGCCGGGGACGCAGGGGGACTCTGCCTCTGACTGTGACCTGAGCTCACTGTCTACACATGATGTCAGCAACTGACTGGGAGGAGCCTGCCAGCCGGGGAGGAGCCTGCCAGCTGAGGAGCAGCCCCCAGGACCAGAGGACACTCTCCACACAGCATGATGAGTTATCTTGGCATGTCATTTGCTATTTGATATGTCTGATCTGTTGCCTTGAATACATACATACAGGCACAGTATATAAAGCAATGAAGGTTCCTAAACTTGTATGTCTTGTTTATCCTGCAATCTGGACAGACACTGAAAACTGGCATGTGATCGATAAGTGTCTTGGCACATAATTTACTGCTGATTAGCTTATGAGAAGGAGAATGATTATTTTCTTAAGTTTGCGAGTGGCTGGAATCTTGCAACACGGCTTTTACATGTGGGAGCCTGTCACCATATAAGGTCCGGCCAGCATCTGTACGCCCTCACATAGTGTTCTAGAATGCTCTCTATGTCCCCAATCCTCTATGCAAGGCACAAAAAAGAGCTTTTATTATACTCACGGATGGCGCAGTCCGGGAGTCACTAGTCTTGATCCGGCGCCGTCCCTCTTCCTGTGATCGCTGTCCCTCTTCTTGTGGAAGATGCATCCTACATCATGCATTCAGTGTCCTCTATCGCACTCCCGTGCAGGCGCACTTCTCTTTGCCCTGCTGAAGTCAGAGCACAGTATTGTAGTGCGCATGCGCCGGTTTATTTCCAGGTCATCAGCGCCCTTTGGCCTTTCCCAGCACATACGCACTACAGTACTTAGCTCTGCTTTCAGCAGCCTAGATAGAAGTGCGCCTGCACAGGAGCGCAATGGGTGACACTGTGTGGATGACGTAGGATGTGTCATCCAGATGAAGCAGTAATGGAGGATGGCGATCTTAAGTCAAGACCAGCTATGCCTTGGTGAGCGCCATTGGTGAGTATAGTGAGAGGTCATTTTTATGCCTTGCGGAGGGGATTGGGGACACATTTACAGCCTTCCTTATAGATGCTGCCTATGGGCCTGTTGGAGCCAGTTTGGGGGATATTAAGGGGTCAGTATATACAGTGAGGGGGCATCATACTGTGTATAGGGGAGCTGTACAGTGGGGGAGACTCGGGACTTTATTAAATGTAAAGTGGGCACTTATTGTTACAGGGGAACTCAGGTTACTGTGACTATCAAAGGGTCACACACAGAGGGCATTATTACTTTCTAGGGGACAAAATGTGGGCACTGTTTTCTAGGGCACTTGCACCCGGCATTACTATATTATAGAGGGGTGCTTTAGAATTTAGAGGGCACAGAGAACCACACAGCAGGTGCAGTAATAGGGACACATATGGCAGCAGCGGCTCAGTATTGGGGTATCAGGTGCAGTAATAGGGACACATATGGCAGCAGTGGCTCAGTATTGGGGTATCAGGTGCAGTAATAGGGACACATACGGCCGCAGCGGCTCAGTATTGGGGTATCAGGGGCAGTAATAGGGAAACATACGGCAGCAGCGGCTCAGTATTGGGGTATCAGGGGCAGTAATAGGGACACATACGGCAGCATCGGCTCAGTATTGGGGTATCAGGTGCAGTAATAGGGACACATACGGCAGCAGCGGCTCAGTATTGGGGTATCAGCAGGATGAGGAGGTTGTGCAGGTTGGGAATAGATGGTGATGGGGCTGGAATGTGAGAAGTGAAACGTGTCTTTTTTGTATTCTCTGCAGATGAGTTGTATCTGGAAGAAGTTGTCATGTCGGTCTGGGCCAGATGGAAAAGACGGGAAAAATGAACAATTCTATCAGAAAGAGTGTCAGAGGTAAGTCATTATCTGTAACTGTGCAGTGATCTGTTATATGTTCTGCAGGGCTGGTATCTACCACTGACCATATGGTGGTAATATCAGTGTTGGTCTTTATATAGAAATTATCTTCAGTAACAGCGCGGTCATCTGCTGAGGTTCTCCTCCACTATTAGGGCGCATCACCGAATTGTAATGAAGGTTACCTGGTTAGGGGCCCACTCAGAAGCTTCGCCCCCCCTGGACCAAAACCCTAGCTACGCCTCTGGTTGGTGTGCATGCAGCGGGTAGGCACATGTTCACACTGACCACTAAACAAGCAAAACCAACGATAAAAACATAGTAAGCAAATACCCTGCAGAAAACGAATAAATAGCAATAGTGCATGAAAATAATATAGGGTATTTAGATAACATAATTTTGTTCAAAAAATGTAAAAGCCATCGCACCACGCCACTTTGGTTGAATCTTATAGAGAACCTGTCACCTCGAGAAGGGCTGCTTACCAGATATAGTGGTAATGTGCAGGTTATTAGTGTTTAAACCCTGTGTCAGCTAACTGGAAGCACAGCTACAGGGAGGAAATTTTCTTTATCAATATAGCCATTTGTAGTCATTTGGGCAGTGCTGGGAGCAGTAGTAGTCACCACTCACCATACAGTGAGATTTAATGATTTGGCTTCACATTGATTGACAGTCCGCTCAGTGCACATATGCATTGCTGAGCAGGCTAACAATCATTGCACTGGGGACTGATTACATTGCACTCAAAGTACAATAATCAGTGACTGTTACAGCCCCGCTTCCCCATACCAATGACTGGATGCAAGTGGTTGCAGGGAAAATAAAATATAATATCTTCCCTGCAACCACTACTCCAGTAATTCTTCTAAACAGGGTTTAACTGTATTTACCTGCAAATTATTCCTAATTCTGCAGGTAAATAGCATTTTTGAGGTGATAGGTTCCCTTTAAGAAATTAGAACCATTTTCCAAGTAATAATACAAAGAATCAAACTACCCCATCCTGAGACAAGTGGTTTACATTTGTCTGTAGTGGAGGAATGTACACTACTCTGTCTTCATTTTACAGTAAAGGACCCATGCTAAAGTTACCTACAGACATCAGGGCCTGAATTCACCAAGATCAGTATTTTTCATGCCAGGCTTGATGAGGAGACGCACTGGAGGCAGGTGCTCCTGATTCATTAAAGATGCATGCCTCTTAATGAAACCAGTGTGTCTGAAAATTGATGTGCACCTCCGTATGAGCCTCACCACAAATCGTGCTCAAGTCAGGGACTGAACTTAGATGTGGAGCATAAGGAATGCTGCAGCTCATCATGAGCTTGACGAGCGAGGATTTACATGCCCCATCCTGCCAGAGCTTTGGCCACTTTGTTGGAGCTGAATGAAAATGGGATCAGAATGGCAAAAATCGCAACATTTCAGCACAGTCTCTAGTTACTCCAAGAAGAAGATTTGATGAATCAGGGCTTAGATCTTAGTGTGGCAATCCCACTAATTTTAGGTTTAGCCAACACTTCTGTCTATAGTACCTGCAGACTTTCCCAGTGGAATGTTATTAGACAAGTGACCTAAACTTGGTTTTTGGGATTGTTTTTGAGAATCTGGATGTATAAATGTTAGCAGAAAAATATTCCATGTAAATGGCTGCTAGTGATAAGAGAACATGCTCGGATAAGGTGTTATCCGAGCATACTCGGGTGCTAACTGAGTGTCTTCGGCGTGCTCAAATTATATGTTCGAGACCCCGCGGCTGTATGTCTCGTGGCTGTTAGATAGCCGCAACACATGCAGGGATTGCCTGTTTGTTAGGCAAATTAACTTTATTCTCCTTGGCAGCATTCTGGTTTCAGTCACGGGGGAGGCACAGGCGCTGGTTCAGTCACCGCTCTGAGCATAGAGAGCAGCCTCTGTAACCCCGAGACTGAATGACACTCATTCTGCATTGGGGCTGGCTGTCAGTCAGGGCTAGGGGCATGGATACAGCCGCAGCTCTGTTACTCAGAGCAGTGACTGAAACCACTCTGGCAACACCCCCATGACTGAAACCAGAATGCTGCCGGGGAGAATAAAGTTTATTTTCTCAACGTAACGTTCACCTAAGTATGGGTGTCTGGCAGATTAATTATCGCTATTAACCTGCAGATTAACCCCATGTCTGCAGGTTAATAATATTTTTTCTGGAGACAGGTTCCCTTTAATCAAAATATGTGATCTGCTTGTCCTTATTCTTAACAGCTATAATCTGTGAGATAAAATGTATGCCTCAGGTATACAGTGGGTAAGGAAAGTATTCAGACCCGTTTACATTTTTCACTCTTTGTTTCATTGCAGCCATTTGGTGTATTCAAAAAAATTCTTTTTTTTTACATTAATGTACACTCTGCACCCCATCTTGACTGAAAAAAAAACAGAAATGTAGAAATTTTTGCAAATTTAATAAAAAAGAAAAACTCAAATATCACATGGTCATAAGTATTCAGACCCTTTGATCACACACTCAAATTTAAGTCACATGCTGTCCATTTCCTTGTGATCCTCCTTGATATGGTTCTACTCCTTCATTGGAGTCCAGCTGCGTTTAATTAAACTGATAGGACTTGATTTGGAAAGGCACACACCTGTCTATATAAGACCTCACAGCTCACAGTGCATGTCAGACCAAATGAGAATCATGAGGTCAAAGAAACTGGCCATGGAGCTCAGAGACAGAATTATGACAAGGCACAGATCTGGCCAAGGTTAAAACAGAATTTCTACAGTACTCAAGGTTCCTAAGAGCACAGTGGCCTCCATAATCCTTAAATGGAAGAAGTTTGGGACCACCAGAAGTCTTCCTAGACCTGGCCGTCCAGGAAACTGAGCAATTGAGGGAGAAGAGCCTTGGTGAGAGAGGTAAAGAACCCCAAGATCACTGTGGCCTAGCTTCTTAGATACAATCGGGAGATGGAATACAGTTCCACAAAGTCAACTTATCACTCAGACTTGGCCTAAGGTTCACCCTCCAACAAGACAATGACCCTAAGCATATAAAAATAAAAATAACAAAGGAGTGGCTTCAGAACAACTCTGTGACCATTCTTTTTTTTTTTTTTTTTTTTACTGAATCATGTTTATTAAAAAATTACTGAATCATGTTTATTAAAAAATTACCATTCTTGACTGGCCCATCCACAGCCCTGACCTAAACCCAATTGAGCATCTCTGGAGAGACCTGAAAATGGCTGTCCACCAACGTTCACCATCCAACCTGAAGGAACTGTAGAGGATCTGTAAGGATGAATGGCAGAGGATCCTCAAATCCTGGTGTGAAAAACTTGTTGCATCATTCCCAAGAAGACTCATGGCTGTACTAGCTCAATGATGCTTCTACTCAATGCTGAGCAAAGGGTCTGAATACTTTTTACCATATGATATTTCAGTTCTTCTTTTTTAATAAATTTGCAAAAAATACTACATTTCTGCTTTTTTTCAGTCAAGAAGGTGTGCAGAGTATACATCAATGAGAAAAAATAAACTTTTTTGAATTTACCAAATGGCTGCAATGAAACAAAGAGTGAAAAATTTAAAGAAGTATGAATACTTTCTGTACCCACTGTACATCATGTAAATGTATATTACTATGGCCACATACATATCAGATTGTATTAACTAACCATGAGATAGCAATATTATTAAATGCCATATGGTTTGATGGTTTAATTGACCAGAACAATTATGGCCACTGCTGTACAGTTTTGCTTTCCTGTTTTAATCTGATGTTATAGTTATTGGGTTATACAACTATAATTCAATAAAAATGAATTACCTGATTTCCTTGTCATACAGAAAACTGTAATTACATATTGCAATGTGTCACGTTGTAGCAGTCCCTTTATGTTATCGGAGGGCACATTTATAAATTGTCAGAGCTAGTCTTTAGATGCTTAGTGGTGTATATGTAGAGCAGATGCTCCTGAATATATTATCACATGAGCAGGAAGTATAGAACATCCACCAGAGTTTATACAAGAGGTGACACTTCGCTTGTGTCATTTGCTCTGTGATTTTTAACACCAGCAGCTCTGAATCAGAGCATATTTCATATTGTTTAGTCGATTTGTCATTTCATGCTAGTTTCCCCACTGGAGATTCCTCCAGTGTCACCAGGACATAGCTGAAGAGCGGGTGCAATGAAGAGCGACCAGGGTGATTAAGGGAAGGGGTGAACTCCAGTATCAAGACAGGTTATCAAACGTGGGGTTATTCCGTTTGGAAATACGAAGGATTAGGGGCGATGTTATTGCAATGAACAAATATATGAATGGACAGTACAGAGATCTTTCTAATGATCTTTATACACCTAGGCCTTCAATGGTGATGAGCGAGGTTTCCCAATCTCCAGTCCTCATGGATCCCAACAGATCATGTTTTCAGGATTCCTTAGTATTGTACAGGTGATGGAATTATTATCAAGGCATTAGAAATTGTCACAGGTTCTCTCACCTGAGCAATAATAAGGAAATTCTGAAAACATTATGTGTTGGGGAGCTGCAAGGACTGGAGTTTTGGAAACACTGCTCTAGAGGAAAGAAGGTTCAAATATAATTACAGATGGCGATACTTTACTGTAAGAGCAGAGAGATTATGGAACTCTCTGGCACATGATGTATTAATTGTTGATTGACATGGCAAATTAAAAAAGGGCCTGGATTCATTTGTGGAAAAACATAATATTATTATGGGCACGAACAAGATCCTGTGAAATAGTACGATAGCCGGAAAGAAACTTTTCCCAGTAATTAAAAGGCTCTTAGATATTATGTTAGGATGGTAGGATGAACTTGATAGATTTGTGTCTTCTTTTAATTTTAAAACAATGAAACTATTAGTTTTGGAAAACTTCAGGAAAACACTACAAATAGCCATCAGTTTTGGATTACAGAGTACAGGTGCTCTACAATACTGAACACTAAAATCCTCTCTCCTCTACTGCTACTTCATCCCTCAGTGGCTGTAGGCCTACCGTGCATCATCAAGCAAATTGTGGGTCCCTCCCTATAAACCCCATCAATGGAAAACCAAGGTCTACCAATACTGAATATACTACACAATCAGCTTGTAGCAGATGTGCCATACTAAACTGATATGGTGCCACCACGGCACTGGTTCATACTCTGTGACTCACTATTGGGTCTATTGATTTGTTCGACAGTGGAATCTTGTATGTGTTACACAATCAGTAATCTCACCCTTTTATAAAGAAAGGTAGGTACTGTATGTAACCTAGTAGCAAACGGACACTTTCAGTGCCAATACTGGAATAAGTACTCGAAGAAGAGCAGCTTGGCCCCAGAGCCCCCTCAAACATCACAGCATGTCATGGACTACATGTACAGTAACACTAAAAATATAATGTCATCTATTCATCACAGCTTGCTTTTATATTACTTTATGCTGTCATTTTTACAGAAAAATAGAAATACATTTTTTCTCTTTTGATGTGCATCCCACAATAGTAAGCATTGTTAGTTTGTGACATCACATATGATTGTCAATGTGGATATGTATACCCGCGACCTACTCTAGCCAAGGAGTGGCTGATTCAAAAAATTCAACCCTATTGAATTTTATATTGACAAGCGCCCCATGCAATTTTGACCTCATGGACTTTACTGTAAGTAAAGAGGGTTTGCATCTATTATGAGACATGTCTTTGCTTTGGCTGTTTTTTGTAGTAAAATCACAGCTCTGAAATAGTCATAAAGTCCTACAAATATTTTGGTCACGTTAATTGTCCGAGACTTACTGCTGTACGACCATAGTCAACATGTAGCTGTAGCCTAAAAGTTAGAAGGTAGGATACTTTTTCTCAATAGTGAATGCATTCATTTTGCAGTATTCTGCATTAGGTAACATCAAGAAGGAGAAGGAACGCGCACCTTGTGCAGATCAACAAGGTAGGAGAGCTGAAAATAATTAAAATACTGCTCACCTATGGAAGATGTGCAGCTGAGGCACATCACTGGTTAAACTGGATGAACGCTCTGTAAGGCCGGTTTCACACGTCAGTGGCTCCGGTACGTGAGGTGACAGTTTCCTCACGTACCGGAGACACTGACACACGTAGACCCATAAAAATCAATGCATCTGTTCAGATGTCATTGATTTTTTGCGGACCGTGTCTCCGTGTGCCAAACACGGAGACATGTCAGTGTTCGTGGGAGCGCACGTTTTACACGGACCCAATAGAGTCAATGGGTCCGCGTAAAACACGGACCTCACACGGACATTCTCCGTCTGGGGTCCGTGTGGCGTGCCGGAGTCAGCGCTACAGTAAGCGCTGTCCCCCCCACATGGTGCTGAAGCCGGTATTCATATCTTCCCTGTAGCAGCGTTTGCTATAGAGAAAATATGAAGAATAGTGTTAAAAATAAAGATCCATGTGTCCGCCGCCCCCCCACCCCCTGTGCGCCCCCCCCGCTGGTCAGAAAATACTTACTCGCTCCTTCCTGGTCTGGCCGCGCCTCCTACTGTATGCGGTCACGTGGGGCCGATCATTTACAATCATGAATAGTCGGCTCCGCCCCTATGGGAGGTGGAGCCACATATTCATGACTGTAAATGATCGGGCCCACGTGACCGCATGCAGGAGAAGCCGCGGCCAGACCAGGAAGGAGCGACAGCCGACGGGGGACCCGGGTAAGTATTTTCTGACCAGCGGGGGGGCGCACAGGGGGTGGGGGGGCGGCGGACACCTAAATCTTTATTTTTAACACTATTCTTCATATTTTCTCTGCAGCAAACGCTACTGCAGAGAGGATATGAATCGCAGCTTCAGCACCATGCAGAGTGGGTACCACACGCTCCGTGTGGTACCCACTCGCCATACGGGCGGCACACGTGTGCCTCACGTATGGCCTCCGTGAGTTCCCAGGCACACGGACACGGATAACTCCGGTACCGATTTATTCCGGTACCGGAATTATCTGGACGTGTGGGACAGCCCTAAGCTGATGGTCCACCGGCAAGATCCTATTGGGGTCAAGATCCTAATAGCAGAAAAATTGGGTTCTCAGGTGGTGCATATAGTGCTGCCCAGAGTCATCAGTGTCCAATCATGAGGCAATTTTTTTTAAAATATTTAGAATTTATTGCTATGCATTACAGAGCAGAACCTTCTCCTTCATCAGACAAAATAAAAATATACAGTACAGACCAAAAGTTTGGACACACCTTCTCATTTAAAGATTTTTCTGTATTTTCATGACTATGAAAATTGTAAATTCACACTGAAGGCATCAAAACTATGAATTAACACATGTGGAATTATATACTTAACAAAAAAGTGTGAAACAACTGAAATAATGTCTTATATTCTAGGTTCTTCAAAGTAGCCATCTTTTGCTTTGATGACTTTGATGCTTTGCACACTCTTGGCATTCTCTTGATGAGCTTCAAGAGGTACCTATAAAGAGAAAAATCAGACAAACTGAAAATTTTGCAGTTGTCTCTTAAGAGCTGTATATTCTGTATATATGGCGCTATATAAATAAAGATTATTATTATTATATATACTAGATAGAGGCTATCGCATCGGGAGGGCAGTAATGTCACGATGGGGGCAGGCTCTGCAGCATTGAGAATCTCTCCTCCCATGCGCTCACCCACCTATCCACTCTCTCTTTCCCCATGTGCTGACTTCTCCTGTCTGTGCTCTCTTCTTTGGCCTGTCTACCCCATGTGCTATCCCCCTTGTCTGCTATCTCTCTCCTTCCTGTGCTGTGTTCTCCCCTCATGTGCTGTCCCGTTTAAGCTGTCTCCCCCTGTACTCTGTCTCTCTCAGCCCGATGCGCTTTCTCTCTCCCCCATCTGCTGTCTTCTCCTCTCTTGTCATCTTTTTTAAGAGGAGCCATGCTGGCGTTATTTGCTTTTTAAAGGGGTTTTCGCATGAACGAAAGTTCATTTTAAAAATTGGCTGTGTCTGACAGTTTACAGAACATACCACAGCTCCTGGGCAGGGGAGGAAGCAAAAGAGAATACAGACACTACAGCAGGAGATTGCAGAGGATACATTGTGTGAGGTAAAATATTGTTTAAAAACAGTCAGTGAAATATTTTGCCTGACAAAAGAAATCCTCTGTGATCCCCTGCTGTAATGTCAGTATTGTCTTTTGCTTCCTCCCAGGCCCAGGAGATGTGTTATGCTCCGTACACGGTCAGACACAGACAATTTTTTAAATGAAAACCCCTTTAATGTGACCGGCTTCCTCTGCCTGTAAACACGTCGCGCATCTGCCGCTGGGATCAGCCAAATGATTCACTACGCCTGCACGGAATTTGCGCAGGTGCAGTAAATCAGACCGCTGCCATCTTTGTGCAGAAAGATAGCGGCGGTCACATTAAAACTGGGCATGAGCTACTCCTGTGATGCGTACGGCGTATACAGTGTGTGTGTGTGTGTGGTGCATACGGCATATACAGTGCGTGTTTGTGTGTGTGTGTGGTGCATACGGCATATACAGTGTGTGTGTTTGTGTTTTTGTGCGTGCGTGTGTGTGTGTGGTGCGACGGTGTTCTGCTGGTGGTACCACGCATGAGGCTGGTACCACCAGCAATTTCCATATTGAGACACCCATCACTTGGGTGTCCCAATATGGAAGTTGGTGAACTTCCACCACTTGGAATTCTGGGATCCAGACACATCTGGACGGAACAGGATGTGAAGACATTCCAAAGTAAGTATATATTAAGATATATATACAGCTCTGGCAAAAATTTAGAGACCACTGCAAAATTCTCAGTTTCTCATATTTTTCTCTTTATAGGTATATTTTTGAGTAAAATGTAAATTTTTCTTTTAGTCTATAAATTTCTGACATGTCTCCGAATTTCCAAGCAACAAATTTTGTAATTTTTTTCTGAAAAGGAGAAATGGTCAAAATGTTAAAAAATAACCAGTGCTTTCAGACCTCAAATAATACAAAGAAAACATGTTCATAATCATTTAGAAACAACAATACTAATGTTTTAACTCAGGAAGAGTTCAGAAATCAATACTTTGTGGAATAACCATGAGTTTTAATCACAGCTTTCATGCGTCTTGGCATGCTTTCCACCAGTCTTTCACGCTGCTTCTGGCGCCAAAATTTAAGCAGTTCTTCCTTGTTTGATGGCTTGTGACTATCCATCATCCTCTTGATTACATTGTAGAGGTTTTCAATGGGGTTCAAGTCTGGAGAATGGGCTGCCCATGACAGGGTTTTGATGTGGTGGCCTCTTAATTTTTGCTAGAGCTGTATATATATATATATATATATATATATATATATATATATATATATATATATATATATATATATAGCATATATATACACGTATATATATATATATATACACATATATATTTATATACAGTATATTTGTATTTTGCCTGACAAAGAAGCAGGTCCTGCTATGTAACCCGTAGCAATCAATTTCCTTTAAAATAATTTTTGTCTCATGATTGGACACTGATGACTTTGGGCAGTGCTATATGCACCACCTGAAAACCCAATTTTTCTGCATTAGGTAGCATAACAGCTAATGATCTAATTGGAAATTTTTGGTCACAATGTAGCAAAAATGACGAGTTGCAAACACAACCTTATAAAACCATACCAGATTCCTACTTCTTAATTCCCAACACATTTCCATTTCATGCTCATTATTCCCTGCTGGATAAGCCCTTAGCATACAGATGCCTATAATTCTATTTACCAGCATAATTGCCCCAATACAGACAGCTCTGTCTTGCTCATTTAGCCTCTGTCCTCCTCTTTAATCCACCCACTCTCTCGTTCCTCTGTCCATTCTTTTGCTTTTCAATGTAGCTGTCACCAGGAAACAGATGGGGACAAGATGTTTGGGTCTTGCTCAGTCTGGAGAGTCCAGTTAATGCCTCACATGGGGGCCAGTAGAAGTTTAACTAGCTTGTTATTGATGTGCTGGCTGGACTCTGTGTTTTGCTTCGAGGACAGATTGGCCCCTGTGTTGAGTACATGAATACTGAAGTTGAGAAGCAGGTGACATTATGCTGTCCTCCCCCTCATACACCCACAGAGCTGTCACCAACATACATCAATGCTTCCATGGGTCAGGAGGAATTAATGTGCGGTTTATTACAATCCCCCCTGAGCATTTCTGCCATCATTTGGACATGAACGAGAAAGTCAATAGTTGATATGTATACGTCAAATACATTGTCACATTATTGATGCTACAGATTATCGTGGTACTGACAAATGACATGAGATGAAGTTGCGGCATTTACTTGTGCTGCCGACTGTCTATAACTGACCACACTGAGACAGGAGAAAATAGTGAGTAACTTAATAATGAGCATAGACATGGTGAAATAATGATGGACCTCGTGTAGAGTTTCACATCTATGTGTCCTTCATGCGACTCTTGCCAGCCAATGGCCCTTCTTATTCAACCATTCCAGAGAAGAAGCCTTAACAGAGTGTTCTCACTTTCTGGCTGTGTTTACACACGCATATTAAAAAAAATGGTCGATTGTAATCCAGAAAAAAAACAAATGATTTTTCCTTTTGTATTGTAGTCCTCCTTATGTGATATCCATTTTTTTACAATAGCGGTGAATATAATTTACAAGACCAAAACCGTTAATTTTGTTAAGAATTGCAATGCATCAGTTAAAATCAGGTGCTATACAGATAATGCTTATGGGATCTGATTTTTCTTTGCACACCCATAGACTTGAATAGATGAGTCTCATCCAAATTAGAGACTGGAGCATGCTCAGATTCTTTTCAGGTGTCCATTGGATCCATGTGAAAAGCGCTCATCTGAATATTGGCCCTAGTGCTGCAGCTGGACTGAAAAGACAGTTGTGTGAACCTTCCCTTTTTGGGGATTTTTTCCATAGATTTTTGTGTGCAAAATCCACAACGTAGTACAGTACCAGTTCAGTAAATAAGATTTGAACCAATCTCATCTCTACGTTGCGGAAAGTGACATTTAAAATCCACAGTATCTCAATTCTTGGAGTGGAATCTTTAGGGCACATGGATTTTTCTTCCCATATGCTGCTGAACAGAAAATGTAAAATAACCGATAGGCATCCGTCTCTTGTTTTTTTGGGGGGTGTTTTTTTTTTACTTGTAAAAAATGTCATAATTTTTGTACATTTTAACAAGCAATTTTTTTTCACTATTTTTTTTCCTACTCACCTAGAGCAAGCTTTATTTCAATTAAAAAAACATTTACAAAATGCACCAAAAGTGTGGAAAAAAACACTATATGACACACAACCAACATCTGAGAAGAGTGGGGTTTTTTTCAACAAAATGCGGCCAAAAAAAATCCGAGAAAAAATGCTTGGTTTAGAAATCAGATTGCACTCAGATGTAATCTGGTTTCCACGGACTCTTCGATTTGTATGGCTGAATATCGGATCAAACTCGTGCATGCAGAGACTGCTCTTAGCTACTGAACGCCCATGATCAGTTTGTTCATTGGGGGAAAAGTGCAATACAAAAAATTGTTTGTTGTTCTTGTTTGTTTCAAAGAGATCAGCATGAATTCAGATTCTAAAACATCACAATCAGAAGACTATGATCAATTTAGCAAAATTTGTAATGCATGAATATAGTCTACTAATTTTGACTTCTTTTTTTCATCTACCTGCTTGTCACAGATAGAGTAAGTACCTATAACAGTCTGTGGGGCTGTTCACATGCTAATGGGTTTTTTTCGCAAGTGGCATGTCCTGAAAAAAGAAAACTGAGACAATTCTATTGTTGAACAATCAAATTAGCCAGTGCAAGTTAATGGATCCATGAAAAAAATCAGAGAGCACAAGGATAACATGTCTTTCATCGGTGTGCTGTCCGTTTTTACTGTTTATAGAGAAGGAAAAGCTTGGAGATTTTTTTTTCCAAACAAGAAAAACAGATGCCACACTGATGGGAAAATAATTGAAGGAGGGGTATGTGCACACGTCAGGATTTTGTGCAGAATTTGTGCAGAATTTTCCTGAGATTTTCCTGAGGAAAATCTGGCACCACTCCCAGAAAATCCTTGTGCGTTTTTGTTGCGTTTTTGTTGCGTTTTTGGTGCGTTTTTTAATGCATTTTTTGTGCGTTTTTTGTGCGTTTTTTAGAACACATAAAGTTGGTTTAAAAAAAAAAACTCCCATGAGGTCATTTCCTGGTCCAACCCCTCTTCTCCATTTTGCTTCCTTGTTGGATTCAACATGCCGCACCATCGTCTTACTCCACAACAGAACCGGCTACTGTTGCATACGGCACTGCTTTTGCTGCACCACCACAGCGAGCAGGTAGGATAATGTCATTAGATGTGAACACTTTGCGTATTAGGCTGGTTTCACACTGTGTACAGCAGCCCGTTCAACACATACGTTTACGGGCTGCTGTAACGCAAGTGCTGACTTTGGCACATCGCTAGCGCCGATAGAGCATCTGCTAGCTCTATCAGCGCTAGCAGTGACAGACACGGCAACGCTGCAGTCCGAGTCTCGGGGTCCGACCGTCACTCAAATGACGGCACATGGCTTGCGATGCGTCCGACATAGGAGTCAATGACGGCGCTAGCAGACTACGTTTCATCGCGTTACGCAGTGGTGTAACGAAATCCGGCTAACGGACTGGGGGAACGCAATGTTAACCCAGCCTTAGGCTGCGGAGATGCCGAGTTTGTGACGCTGCGGATTGGCAGCAGTTTTCCATGCGTTGTACAGTTCCATTTTTATAATACATTCTATATTCTCCCATAGGAGCAATCTCGGAGAAGAAGGAATAGCAGACGTCAAAAAAGGATGTGGGTTCATCCCATTATTCAGGAACGGGAGGAAAAGGGACACTTCCATGTTCTTTACCGGGATTTAAAGAGGTAAGATATAGGGAGAAATGGTGTATTGACAGCTGATTTTATTTCTTACTTTTTATTGCTATATACAACGTACTTTGTTTAAAATGTGTGTTTAAAATTATTTGATTTTATTTAATCTTTTTTTAATTTTTATTTTCAGGTTTCCAGATAAATTTACTCAGTTTTGCCGGCTTTCCATTGAGGCATTTGATCGTCTTCTAATTCTTCTTGGTCCACACCTCAGTTATGAAGATACGGTCATGCGAAGAGCAATCTCTGCAGAGGAAAGGCTGCTCATCACCTTGCGGTAAGGCCTTGCTGCGAGTGCCCCCCTAAATGCTGACACAATGCTGCCAGTTTCCCTCTTAATGCTGCCGCAATAGTGCGAGTGTCCCCATAATGCTGCGAGTGCCCCCATTATGCTGACACAATGCTGCCAGTTCCCCCATAGTGCAGCCGCAATGCTGCCAGTTCCCCCATAATGCTGCCGCAATGCTGCGAGTGCCCCCATTATGCTGCCACAATGCTGCCAGTTCCCCCATAGTGCAGCCGCAATGCTGCCAGTTTCCCTCTTAATGCTGCCGCAATAGTGCGAGTGCCCCCATTATGCTGCCACAATGCTGCCAGTTCCCCCATAGTGCAGCCGCAATGCTGCCAGTTCCCCCATAGTGCAGCCGCAATGCTGCCAGTTCCCCCATAGTGCAGCCGCAATGCTGCCAGTTCCCCCATAGTGCAGCCGCAATGCTGCCAGTTCCCCCATAGTGCTGCCGCAATGCTGCGAGTGCCCCCATTATGCTGCCACAATGCTGCCAGTTCCCCCATAGTGCTGCCGCAATGCTGCCAGTTCCCCCATAGTGCTGCCGCAATGCTGCGAGTGCCCCCATTATTAGTTATTCTAAAGAATTTTTTTTTTCTCTCATCAGGTTTTTAGCTACAGGAGAGAGCTACACATCCCTGCACCTCCAATTTAGGCTAGGCAAATCCACCATCTCGCAAATTGTACGGTGCACATGTACCGTCATCTGGCAGACGTTGCAGCCCATCGTGGTGCCTTGCCTTGCCCAACCGAGGAGACTTGGCTGCAGGTTGCAGCTGGTTTTCAAACTGTGGCCAATTTCCCCAACTGCGTAGGTGCTGTTGATGGCAAACATGTAAGGGTTCAGCAGCCACCACGATCAGGATCAAGCTTCTTTAATTATAAGAAGTATTTTTCTGTGGTCCTGATGGCGGTGGCTGACGCACATTACAAGTTTGTTGCCATCGACGTCGGTGCTTATGGCAGTTCTGGGGACTCTCGGGTGCTGCAGTCATCACAGATTGGACTTCAAATTCTTCAAGATGGCGGCACGCTCCCAGCCCCAAGACCTTTGCCGGGTTCCACACATCCAGTGCCCTTTGTGATGGTATCGGATGAGGCATTTCCCTTAAAGCCCAACCTGCTGCGCCCATACCCACGAAGAGCACTGGATGATCGGCGTAGGATTTTCAATTACAGGCTGTGCCGTGCACGAAGATATGTGGAATGTACCTTCAGGATCATGTGTAGTCGGTGGAGGATCTTTCACACTGCCATCCAGCTAGATCCGGAGACCGTGGACACTGTGATAAAGGCATGCTGTGTGCTCCACAACTATGCTCGGGAATACAGCACAGAGGTAGTTGAGTGTCAGAATTAGTTGCAGTGGACAACTTTGGTCAAGGAAGGCAATGTAACTCGGGTGTGCGTGTGAGAGAAACCTTCGCAGACTACTTCATGAGTCCTGAAGGAGCCGTGCACTGGCAATACTCTTGTGCCGGTGTTGAGCAGCCTGAACTGCAGAGAAGATCGGATGCCTAAACCGAATCAAGGCCCAAGCCTGGACGTCAGCGATAACAGCAGAGAACATATGATGGCCAAACCCATACAAAAAAAGGAACCAGTGTGTATGGCAGAGATGATAACAACAGAGAAAATGCGAGGCCTAATCCCTATCTAGTGAAGACTATTTCCTAGCTACCAAGGACCCTTTTTAATCATCAATCTTAAAGCAAATAATCGTTAATAAATAAAAAAAATATTATTTGAATAATTATCGTTTCCATGTTTTGTTTTTTTGTTAATGTTGCTTCATCAGATCACATTATCCGGTCTTCACATTTGGTAATCATTCCAACTCAGAGTAGTATAACAAAACTTTTTTTATTACATTAAAAAATAATTTTATTACATAACAGAAAATGTTGTGAACATTATTAAAGGAAGATACATTAGCTGATGTAATATCCAAAAATCAATAACAATAAAATTTTTTCAATAAACTTAGATTTTTGTGGAAAAACCGTAAATAACTTATTCACATTTGGGCTAGAACTCTCATCACAGTAAAACATAGTCTACACTTACATCTCTACTCAAAAAGGAGGAGACATCCAATCTCAAAAATTGTGATATTCCGGGTGGTATCCATAACCCGGAAATGAGTCATGTTGGGAGGAGAGACTGGAATTGGGTGTACTGGTACGATGGCCAGTTGCTGTAGGTCCATGTGTATGGCCATAACTGTAGGCCTCTACGTGGTCGGCCCTGTATGTTGCCGCCTGCCCATAACGCTGCGGTGCGGCTGCTGGTGGTGGTGGTGGAGGCACAATGGGGTTATTAAAAATATTAAAAATACCCATCATAATTTGTTGGGCTGGGGGTAGGGTGGATGTCCCATCAATTGCCGTTAACAGACAATTGGCTGCTGTCATGTACATTTGCTGCTTGTCCCGTGGCAGTGTTCTAAGGCGGTCTGCCAAAAGTGACCCAAATTTTTCTTGCTCATCCTGCTTAGCCGAATTGTCTAGCAGATTGAGCGTACGGCTTGTTAAGTTTTCTATTACTTGAGCTTGTTTAGACTTCTTTGGTGCCGCCCTTCTCAAAGCCACGGGACGGGCAGAAGCAGCCCCCATCCCCATGTGCCTCGACACACCACCACCAGAGTTGGCTGCAGCGTCCGAGGAAGTAGAAGCAGTGTTACAGTCCAAAACTTCTCCCGCACGAGGTGCTATGTCACGTTCTCCAAAGGTATCGGTAACCTCTTGTGACCTTCCGGACAAAGACATGTCCCCCGGAGAAGCTTGGCTGCCCATCCTGCATTCTTCTACTTCCTCTCCAATATTGTCCTCCGTGGAGTCACCTAGGTCCGGAGGTGTTTGGGCACACACGTTGCTTTCAGTTCTGCAGACCAAAGAAAAAAAACAATGTTAAAAAAATAATATTTTCAATCATTATGTCAAGCTAAACAATTTTTATATATAAACTACCTCCTCAAACTCCGGCTTCCCAATATAAACTGCAGCTGGTCTGCATATGGCACCCGCTTCCTTGGCGGCGAGCTGCCACTCGGAGTCTTGAGGGACTTCATGAATCGATCTGTCACTGACCGCCACCTCTTCCTCACATCGCCCACTGAAATGAAAGAATTTAAATATAAAATATTACTAATCCCATTTCCTTACTTTTTCCAAAAAATTTAAGAAATCAATACTTACAAATTGTTGTTTGCCACTGTTTAGATAGATTTGGCCACTCAGGAAATAAAGTTGTTACTATCTTGGGCCAGGCATCCCGCTTTGACCCCTTGTAATTCTCATGTGACCGGTCCCAGACCGCCGGGTGTTTTTCAATCTGAAAAATAACAGATTACAAGGGAAAATTTGTATTAAAATTTACAGTGAAAGAACAGAAATATACGGTTATCTACAGTTGCACAAAGACCGTGTGCAAGAAAATACATGTAAGTGAAGGTTTCTTGGGTCGTTACGCACAAAATTTTTCTCCCTGCTACTACGTGGCTGGGCTATATACTACATGGCCTGTGCTATATACTACATGGGCTGTGCTATATAAGTGGCTGGGCAATATACTACATGGGATGTGCTATATACGTGGCTGGGCAATATACTACGTGGCCTGTGCTATATACTACATGGGATGTGCTAAATAAGTGGCTGGGCAATATACTACATGGGATGTGCTATATACGTGGCTGGGCAATATACTACGTGGCCTGTGCTATATACTACATGGGATGTGCTAAATAAGTGGCTGGGCAATATACTACATGGGATGTGCTATATACGTGGCTGGGCAATATACTACGTGGCCTGTGCTATATACTACGTGGCCTGTGCTATATACTACATGGGATGTGCTAAATAAGTGGCAGGGCAATATACTACATGGGATGTGCTATATACGTGGCTGGGCAATATACTACGTGGCCTGTGCTATATACTACATGGGATGTGCTAAATAAGTGTCTGGGCAATACACTACATGGGATGTGCTATATACGTGGCTGGGCAATATACTACGTGGCCTGTGCTATATACTACATGGGATGTGCTAAATAAGTGTCTGGGCAATACACTACATGGGATGTGCTATATACGTGGCTGGGCAATATACTACATGGGCTGACCTATATAAGTGGCAGGGATATATAGTACATGGGCAGTGCTATATACTATGTGGCCTGCGCGATATACTATGTGGGCTGGGCGACATACCACGTATATCGGGCCACCATCTAGTGTGTGTGTGTGTGTGTGTGTGTGTATATATATATATATATATATATATATATATATATATATATATATATATATATATATATATATATATATATATATATATATATATATATCACTATTACATACAGCGCTAGATTGCAGAAAGGCCTGTAATTAAATTCCCGGTTTTTTATATCTCCTCTCTTCTCTTATATGGAATAAGGCTATGTTCACACGTGCATTGTGCGCCGCAGCATCGGCGCCGCAGCGCACAACGCAAACTAAAACGTGGCAAAACGCATGCTAAAACGCTGCGTTTTGCGCCGCATGCGTCCTTTTTGGCCGAAAGTTGGACGCAAAAAAATTTCAACTTGAAGCGTTTCTTGCGTCCAACGCTTGCGACCATGCGGCGCAAAACGCAGCACAACGCATGTCCATGCGCCCCCATGTTAAATATAGGGGCGCATGATGCATGCGGCGCCGCTGTGGCGCCCAACGCTGCGGCGAGGACCGCAAATGTGAACGTAGCCTAACATACAGTAAACCATGTCATTTTTTTGGAGGGGGACATATTTGGGCGCTAAAGCTATTAAACGGTTAAATCACAGGAAAAAATGGCGTGGGCTCCCGCGCAATTTTCTCCGCCAGAATGGTAAAGCCAGTGACTGAGGGCAGATATTAATAGCCAGGAGAGGGTCCATGGTTATTGGCCCCCCCCGTGGCTACAAACATCTGCCCCCAGCCACCCCAGAAAAGGCACATCTGGAAGATGCGCCTATTCTGGCACTTGGCCACTCTCTTCCCACTCCCTGTAGCGGTGGGCTATGGGGTAATGAAGGGTTAATGACACCTTGCTATTGTAAGGTGACATTAAGCCAGGTTAATAATGGAGAGGCGTCAATTATGACACCTATCCATTGTTAACCCTTGCACATGAAAAGGGTTAATAAAGACAGACAAATGATTTCAAAATTTTAATGAAATAAAGACACCCAGTTTTTGACCACATTTTATTAAACTGGTAATCCAAGGGTAAAAAAAAAAAAAAAAAATTGATTTACAAAGGAACCGGTGCTAATGCACCTGTTCCCTTGTAAACATAACTGCACATGACATATTTCATATCTGCGCAGCCTCAGCGGCTGAACGGAGATGAACAGATAGCATGAGAAAAAATTTCCCACGCTCCAGAGTTCATCTCCGGTCAGCCGGAGAGTCCGCGCAGCCGCAGTGAGTACCGAACGAGTTCACCCGAACAGCGCGAGCTGCCTTCGGGAGAACTCGGTATACAGTGAACGGGATCGCTTTACGATCCCGTTCATTGTATCGGCGGCCGCGGTTTAGAGCAGCCGCATGTTATGCGGCTGCTCTAAACTCAAGATCCTCGTGGGACACTCGTTTAATTGGATGCTGCGGAGGGTAGGTATACATTGTGGTTTGTTTTTTTACTTTTTTTCTGACGAGGGATTCGTGGAATTGGGCGTTTAGGTGAGTACGGGTTTGTTTTTTATTTATTTATTTTAGGTGGCGATCGGCGGGGACAGGTATTTATAATTTATTTCCACAGGTAACCACTGGCCACCAATGAAAATGAATCGAATGGACTATTAAAAAATAGGGACACGACAGGGGGATAATTTAATTTAGTGATTTGTACCACTGGCCACCAATGTAAACACTGGCCACCAATGTAAACACTGGCCACCAATGTAAACACTGGCCACCATTGTTTTTAATAAGGGGACATTTTGTGGGGGAAATTTGGTTACATTTTACTATGAAATTTAGGATGAGGGGGCCACAACAACATTTCGGGGACGTACATAACAGCAGGGACAGTTCGATGGGAAATACTGCTCCCATCGAGCTGAGCCTGCTGCAACGACTTGGAGGGAACAGACAAAGGCCGATGGGTGTAGTCTCATCGGCCGATGTCCGAACACACGCACACACACATATATACACAGACACACACACATATATACACAGACACACACACATATATACACAGACACACACACATATATACACAGACACACACACACACATATATACACAGACACACACACATATATACACAGACACACACTCTTACCACACTTATCATCTGCACCACATCCAGGCTCATACGGTCGTAGCACTCCATGCCGGCAGCTATAAGCAGGAAGACGGGAATGTGGGAGTTTCCGCTTCCTGGATTTTATGGGATATGCATGCATGGCATGATGGGATGGCCATTATGGGATGGACATTGTGTTGTCACTTCCTGTTTTACCGCAAAAATAACGCTAGAAATCCGCATTTTTTTATATGTTTGCGGATTTCTAGCGTTTCAATGCAAGGCTATGTGTGCGGGAAATCAGCGATTCCGCAAAATTAATGAACATGTTGCTTTTTTTGCCGCGAATCGTTTTTTTCGCGGAAAAAAACGCAACGTTTGCACTATTTTTGCGGAATCCATAGAAAAGATTAGGAACTATATGTAAGCGTTTTTTTTACGTTTTTATCGCGATTTTATAGCGAAAAAAACGCGAAAAAACCTGAACGTGTGCACATGGCCTTAGTCTAAAGTCCACCATACAGAACAGATAGCAGTTGGGTGAACGAAGGTTCGGCCGATCATTGAGGCCGGCAACTGTCTATCCCGAGTCTCCCATACAAAGGAGAGCTCACTCAGCCTAGCGCTCCTGTGTTCTCTATGATAGAGTCATACTCCTCGAGGCAACTTATCTTGCTAAGAATAAAAGGATCGGCAGTCCAAAATAAGACAAGTTGGATCCTTATATACCCCAACATAATCTGGACGAGGGAGATGGGAGGCCTCAAATTCATAAAACCATCAGTTATGCTGATTTAAGGATTTGGAATGTTTGAATCATTTCATTTTTCAATTTCAATTTTTGGTTATTGGTTTTATCACACTGAATGTATGGTCCCAAACTTGTCAATATCATTTTCAGGTTGATCAGAAAAGAAGAAATACTGGCGTATTATCTATTGGCAAGGTTGAATCCGAAAATTTCTAATTCGCATTACAGCTATCTTGTCATGACACAGCTGTCAGGTGACCCGGGAACAGTCACTCCCTTCCTGTCCCTAACGCTATTGGGTGCCTTAGCTTGCCCTGCTCTCCAAGATACTTCAGATGGCGAAGATGCCGGGGCCTCCGCCCTTGCCTTATCTCCTAAGTAAGTCCGCCATCTGTTCTCTTCCCCCACCCAGGGAAGAGGGGATGCTACTGTGCACCAACCCGACAAGCAGGGCAACAAAGACACGGGTTAACAGAAAACTCCAGACATACAAAATATTCACTCACATATACAGAGGAATCCACTGGGGTGTTCAGGAAGAGGAGTAAACAAAATATGGAAGGATAAGGAATTACCACATGTACAAACCAAGAAACAGTCACTAATAACTCCTCCAACTCTCCTTCTCATAGCAACTTTTTTCCCTGCATTAGCAATGCAGCAATTAAGCTAGCTCTGATGAGGATTAGCAACAGAGCCCAGATTTTAAAGGGAAATGGAGTGTCTAACCTAGCATAGCTGAAAGCAGGGATTTCAAACATGGCATATTAACCCCTGTTCTTCCAGAAGAAATAAACACATTTAATAAGACGTAGAAGTGCTTCTTCTCAGCGCTGGAGTAGAAGCAATCAGACACTGCGGTCTTCTAGCTCCACACTGACGTGGTAACCCCGTGACATATCTGTTATGTGTGTGGGCCTTAAGTCTTAGTCCTCATTCAGAAAAACTTGTGTAGGGCCTTCCTCTACATTATCCAGCTGTTCTGAATCCTCTTCTGGTATACTTCAAAATGCGCAGATTAAAAATTGCATTTTAACACAGTTCCTGGCTTTGGATTCTAATTTCCATTTATCAGCAGCGCAGAAAGTCCACAATTGTCTCCTATATCTACTATACCGCTCAGATAACCTGTAGATCTGCAGCAGTTGGATACTCATGCTCTTTTATTGTTGTGTAATCACAACTCTACCAGGTTAGCATAAGCTATTATATTAAAGGGACTCTGTCACCTGAATTTGGCGGGCCCTCTGTCCGGTCCGATGGGCGGTGTTTCCTCTGCTTTTATTCACTCCTTCCTTTCCCACGGGCCGCAATATTTTCTGGAATTTCCATCGGTTTCCTCTGTAGTTCACGCATGTGCAAAGCAATTTTACCTTGGGCACGCGCAGTATGCTTTGCCCAACTGCGGGCAAAGCCGAAAAGCATTAGTGCGCATGCGCCGGCGCACTATGTCCCGGAACACAACAAAATACTTCCGAGACATAGTGCGCCGGCGCCTGTGCACTAATGCTTTTCGACTTTGCCCGCGGTTGGGCAAAGCATACTGCGTGCGCGCAAGGCAAGATTGCTTTGCGCACGCGTGAACTACGGAGGAAACCGACGGAAATTCCAGAAAATATTGCGGCCAGCGGGAAAGGAAGGGGTGAATAAAAGCAGAGGAAACACCGCCCATCGGACCAGACAGAGGGCCCGCCAAATTCAGGTGACAGGGTCCCTTTAATTTAATCTGGACAACAACTTTCCTTTTTAATGGATTGAAATAAAAATTGAATCTTGTTCATATTCATCCAATGGATCCTTTTTCCCTTTTTTTGCCTATAATTGACATATTCTGCTTGAATCTTTTGTCCTACCACTATCTGTATTTGCATATCTGACCATTGTATATGTGCAATCATCGTGTATAGAGTGTATCATCTAGTGTGCCATTATGGCGATTAAATATATAATTGAACCGTGGGCTGCTCTTTTATCTCAATCCACAAATCCACACATCCATTTCTCGGTTTAACTTTTCATGCTACTAGGGGTGGTTCCTTTTAACGGACTGGGCTTATATCAAACGAGAAACTGGTGGCAGTCCTACCAGGCTGGCAACACTCTGTTTAACAGGGGCTAGTGAAATGGGCATCTCAGCCTGACAGGCTGCCGTCACACTAGCAGTATTTGGTCAGTATTTTACATCAGTATTTGAAAGCCAAAACCAGGAGTGGAACAATTAGAGGAAAAGTATAATAGAAACATATGCACCACTTCTGCATTTATCACCCACCCCTGGTTTTGGCATACAAATACTGATGTAAAATACTGACCAAATACTGCTAGTGTGACGGCAGCCTCAGGGTTGTGAGCGAGTGTAGTGCCATGTCAGTGACTGCGTGGGCCACATCCTCTTACTCCCCTTGCCTCCCTGGACCCATGTGGACAGGGTGTGTGTAAAACTGTGCCAAGCTGACCTTATGTGTCCCCAGGGGGTGTGGAACACCATGTTGTTGAAAATGAGGAGACCATGCCACGTGATCTCGCAGACATAATAGTGACGTCAAGCAGGGTCGCGAGGTGCGGGTTTGTCACAAGTGGTGGTAGCGTGGGGATTTTGTGTGATCTCTCTGATGTCATCCTTCTCAGACCCAATTTATTAAAGCGATTATGCCAGAATTCTAATTCAGATTATGCTGAGGTGCGCAAACATTTTACGTCTTTTGGCACTTACAAGCCATTTTCAAAATAGATGTAGCTGGAATAAGACGGGAACATAGTGTCACAGCTCATCTAATTCATGACGGGCAGTGGTGTATCTTACACTAGAAATCTTACTCCAGTCCTTGACTGAAGCAAGATTTGTGAAGAGACGAACGGAGGCACATGCCACTTGTCAGACACTTCTGATTCATTAAAAAGTATACAAACCTTTTAATAAATCAGGAGCATATAACTCCAACACGCCCCCTCATCATAACGAGCAAGAAAATAACTCGTCTGTATCTTCTGCTCGAACAAAATATGAACTCCAATCAGTGCCCACTTTTTTAGCATTTACATTGCATTTATAGTAGTGGACAGCCCCTTTAATTTGCTTTACTACCAGCTGTTTTTTTCTGTAAACTTTTTATTGCGTTTTTAACACAAATCATGACTTTTTTTAATTAATGAAAAAAAAACACAGTAGGACTAGTGGAGCGGCCCCCAAGCGCAGGGCAGCGGGGTACTCGGTACCGGTGTAACAGGCCAGATTATACCCCCAGGCCAGACTATACCCGGGGTTAAAGTGGCCTAGGCTAGATTATACCCCGGGTATACTTTGGCCTAGGCCAAACTATACCCCGGGGTATAAAATAGCCTAGGCCAAAGTATACCCCTCCAGGCCAGATTATACCCCCCAGGGTAAGCTGAGGGAAAGCTGCTCATTCTTCTAGGTCACAGCTCCCCCTCCCATCGGGCACTGCTCCTTTTCAAGCTCCTCCACCTCTGGTGACGCCAGGGATCTCCCTTTCTAAGCCCCACCCCCTCCCTATAGTCACATGTGACATGAAATCTTCAGCCCTGCTCGTGCCAGCTCGTTGTCTTGGCGCCTTGGATATGCTTGGAAAAGGGCTTTGTATACCTAGGGGGCACTGACGAGCACTGAGGGGTGGGTGGGGAACCCCTTTACTGGTTGCTATGGGATATAGCATGATCACTCTATCCTAGCAACACCTTGGATACGCTTGGAAAAGGGGTTTATCTATCTTGGGGGCACCATTGCAGCACTGCGGGTGGGTGGGGAAACCTTTTACTGGTTGCTATGGGATTTTACATGATCACTCTATCCTAGCAACGCCTTGAATACGCTTGAAAAAGGGGTTTATCTACCTTGGGGGCACTCTCGCAGCACTTAAGGATAGGTGGTTAACCCCTTAGGTGGTTGCTATGGGATTTTACATGACCACTTTATCCTAGCAACGGCTTGTATACGCTTGGAAAAGGGGTTTATCTACCTTGGGGGCACCCTTGCAGCACTGTGGGGAAGCCGGGGAACCCTTTTACTGGTTGCTATGGGATTTTACATGACCAATTTATCCTAGCAACGCCTTGTATACGCTTGGAAAAGGGGTTAATCTACCTTGGGGGCACCCTCACAGCACTGCGGGGTGGGTGGGGAACCCTTTTACTGGTTGCTATGGGATTTTACATGGCCATTCTATCCTAGCAACGCCTTGGATACGCTTAAAAAATGGGTTTATCTACCATGGGGGCACCCTCGCAGCACTGCGGGGAAGCCGGGGAACCCTTTTACTGAGGAAGGAAACAGCACAAAAATTCAAAAGCTGACTTAGGCCATAGTATACCCCCGGGGGATAAACTTTATACCAGGGGGTATAAAATAGTTTTTATAGTATTTCTCTAGGCCATAATGTTATCACTTCACTGTTTTTCTCACCCTATTGCTTATTTGTTGAAAAGTGTGCAGATCTGAACTGACAGTAGATGGCGCTGTCCTGTCAGTGCATAGTTAATGATAACTTGTTTTGTATGTTCTCTATGACACCTCTCTGCTCTCTATGACACCAAATCTTTTCCAATTTTGACAACCATGGAAGATCAATTGTATGACCAGCTTTTGAGATTCTACACTGCAACAGAACAAAGGTACCCTCAGTATACCTACGATCTACCTCCTGAGAAACGTGCAAATGCCAAGTCCCAGTTTAGACAAACAGCAAAGCCATATCGAGCCCAAGGAGGAATTGTTTATCATAGGGAAAAGGAGGTTCTTACTAAAAGTCGACTGCCAAATATCCTGAAGGCCTGTCATGACAACCCAATATCTGGGGGCCATTTTGGCAGAGATAAAACTTTAGCCAAAATCTCTGACCGGTTTTACTGGAAGGGAATGAAAAATGACGTTCACCAGTATGTGAAAGCCTGTCAAAAATGTTTTGTTATAAATCCCAAAATCACAAAGGAAGCTCCACCACTCAACAGTATATCAGTGCCTGGAAAAGTATGGAGCTTAGTTGGGATTGATATGATTGGCCCTCTTCAGGAAACATCAAATGGCAACAAATATATAGTTGCTGCCACTGATCATTTCTCCAAATGGACTGAAGCAACAGCTGTCCCAGATAAGAGTGCCAAGTCAGTGGCAAATTTTTTGTACTCCGTTATCTGTCGCCTTGGCTGTATGGAGACTCTGATTAGCGACCAGGGACGAGAGTTTGTAAACTCGATCATTGACAACCTGATGGAACATTTTCAAACAGATCACCGTATTTCATCTGCATACCACCCACAAACAAATGGCCAGCGGGAACGTGATAATCGGACACTTAAAGAAGCTCTTAGTAAGCTTGTCAATGACCAAGGAAACAACTGGGATCAATTCATCCCTGGTGTTCTGTTTGCCTATCACACATCTGTGCATGCTTCAACCAAGGTTACTCCATTTGAGGTCATGTATGGACGGAAGGCCAAGCTTCCCATGGACCTTAATCCCTCAAAAGATGATACGGTGGATCCCATGCCCATTTCAGATCATGCCACCCCTGATGTGCTAAATACACTGTCAAGCATTCTTAAAAAGCTGCACTCAGACGTCAGTACCAACATCCACTCTGCTCAAGAACACCAGAAGTGTGCCTTTGATCGCCGACACAAAAGCAACAAAGAAATCACTGCTGGTACCATAGTTTATATCAAGAATCAGCGCCGTATTCAACGCATAGGTTCAAAGATGGAACCACGCTGGATTGGACCTTATTTAGTTGTGGAATCCTTGACCAAGGGACGAGTAAAACTTAAGAACAACAAAACTGGCAAGATATTAAGCAACACATACCACACCAGCAACCTAAAGATTTACCAGGATAAAGAGGCTTCTCCACCATCCGATGATGATTATTCCAGTGACTCTGCCACACAGAAAAATAAGCAAACTAAGGCTTTCAACCTACTACCAAGTTCAAGAAGGAAGTATCTTAGCACCACTCTTGGCCTTACGTTTAGTAAGGTTGTATACTGTGGATGCAGACGAGACCTTGAACAACCACGGCGTACATATAAAACCAAAGGTGATGGAAACTGCTTCTTCCGGGCCATCAGCTACATCTTGACAGGAACAGAGGACAACCATTCCCTTCTCAGAGATAAAGTCATCCACCATATGAAAACTGACTTGACAAAAAAACTACAGGACTACTTGAACCAAAATGTGAATGAATATGTGAACATCTCTGGAATCTCTCGTGATGGAGTCTGGGCAACTGATGCAGAGATCATGACCACGGCGAATCTGTTGAGTTGCGACATAATAATCTACACAAACGTCGGTGACTCCATGGATTGGTTGACATATCCTGCAAGCTTCAATCTGCAGTCAACAACTGAACATGCACTGTATCTTGAAAATAAGCACGATCATTTCAATGTTGTTATCAGTGTTTAGCTTTAAACGTTAATTTGGTAGCAAGGACATGCTAGACTAAATGTCATAATACACAGAATGACTGTTGGGCGATTTGTTGCCCCAGATAATTGCATTGCATGATAAGTGACTTATAGCTAATGAGAAATTATTGCCCCCCCTCCCACCGCTAGGTGGTGCTGGCTCTGCTTCTACAAGCTCCAACGGCACTAGCCAGGTGCCGCTCTCCTCTATGGCGCCTGGCTGTGACGTCGGCGCATGGAGAGGCAGCGCCACCTAGCGGCAGGAGGGGGACCCCGTCTACCAGGAGACGGGCAGCGGCGGTTAGCGAGGGGGGGTAATCGGGCAGCCCCCCTAAGGTAACTATAAAATGGGGGGGTATTTGTAATGCATATGCATTACAAATACCCCCCTTTACAACTACTTTTGCCATGGGCAAAAGTTTTGTATAGTGGGAGGTACTCTTTAAGAATTGTCAGTTTGGTTTCTCAATAAAATGTTGAAGCATTAAGTAATTCTTGTGTATATCACTCAATGCAAATGATTTCATTGGGGTATAATATGAGCTGAGAGGTATAAATTGGGCTAGGCAACTTTAACCCCAGATTAGTTACATAATCTGGCCTGGAGGGGTATAGTTTGGCCTAGGCTATTTTACACCCCGGGGTATAGTTTGGCCTAGGCCAGTTTATGCCCGGGTATACTCTGGCATAGACCAAATTATACCCGGGGTTAATCTGGGACAGGGTTACTTTGGCCTGTTACACCGAGGAACCCTTTTACTGGTTGCTATGGGATTTTACATGACCACTTTATCCTAGCAATGCCTTGTATATGCTTGGAAAAGGGGTTTATCTACCTTGGGGGCACCCTGCTTGCTATAGGGTTTTACATGGTGTAAGTACCTTAGATTGATCATTTGAAATCGCTTAGCAACCAGGAAAAGAGTTCCCCAGCCTCCATGCAATGCTGCGACAGTGCCCCCAAGGTAGATAAGCCCCTTTTCCAAGCGTATCCAAGGCGTTGCTAGGATAAAGTGGCCATGTAAAATCCCATAGCAACCAGTAAAAGGGTTCCCCGGCTTCCCCGCAGTGCTGTGAGGGTGCCCCCAAGGTAGATAAACCCCTTTTCCAACCGTATCCAGGGCGTTGCTAGGATAAAGTGGCCATGTAAAATCCCATAGCAACCAGTAAAAGGGATCCCCACCCACCCCGCAGTGCTGTGAGGGTGTCCTCCAAGGTAGATTAACCCCTTTTCCAAGCGTATACAAGGCGTTGCTAGGATAAATTGGTCATGTAAAATCCCATAGCAACCAGTAAAAGGGTTCCCCGGCTTCCCCGCAGTGCTGTGAGGGTGCCCCCAAGGTAGATAAACCCCTTTTCCAACCGTATCCAGGGCGTTGCTAGGATAAAGTGGCCATGTAAAATCCCATAGCAACCAGTAAAAGGGATCCCCACCCACCCCGCAGTGCTGTGAGGGTGTCCTCCAAGGTAGATTAACCCCTTTTCCAAGCGTATACAAGGCGTTGCTAGGATAAATTGGTCATGTAAAATCCCATAGCAACCAGTAAAAGGGTTCCCCGGCTTCCCCGCAGTGCTGTGAGGGTGCCCCCAAGGTAGATAAACCCCTTTTCCAACCGTATCCAGGGCGTTGCTAGGATAAAGTGGCCATGTAAAATCCCATAGCAACCAGTAAAAGGGATCCCCACCCACCCCGCAGTGCTGTGAGGGTGTCCTCCAAGGTAGATTAACCCCTTTTCCAAGCGTATACAAGGCGTTGCTAGGATAAATTGGTCATGTAAAATCCCATAGCAACCAGTAAAAGGGTTCCCCGGCTTCCCCGCAGTGCTGTGAGGGTGCCCCCAAGGTAGATAAACCCCTTTTCCAACCGTATCCAGGGCGTTGCTAGGATAAAGTGGCCATGTAAAATCCCATAGCAACCAGTAAAAGGGATCCCCACCCACCCCGCAGTGCTGTGAGGGTGTCCTCCAAGGTAGATTAACCCCTTTTCCAAGCGTATACAAGGCGTTGCTAGGATAAATTGGTCATGTAAAATCCCATAGCAACCAGTAAAAGGGTTCCCCGGCTTCCCCGCAGTGCTGTGAGGGTGCCCCCAAGGTAGATAAACCCCTTTTCCAACCGTATCCAGGGCGTTGCTAGGATAAAGTGGCCATGTAAAATCCCATAGCAACCAGTAAAAGGGATCCCCACCCACCCCGCAGTGCTGTGAGGGTGTCCTCCAAGGTAGATTAACCCCTTTTCCAAGCGTATACAAGGCGTTGCTAGGATAAATTGGTCATGTAAAATCCCATAGCAACCAGTAAAAGGGTTCCCCGGCTTCCCCGCAGTGCTGTGAGGGTGCCCCCAAGGTAGATAAACCCCTTTTCCAACCGTATCCAGGGCGTTGCTAGGATAAAGTGGCCATGTAAAATCCCATAGCAACCAGTAAAAGGGATCCCCACCCACCCCGCAGTGCTGTGAGGGTGTCCTCCAAGGTAGATTAACCCCTTTTCCAAGCGTATACAAGGCGTTGCTAGGATAAATTGGTCATGTAAAATCCCATAGCAACCAGTAAAAGGGTTCCCCGGCTTCCCCGCAGTGCTGTGAGGGTGCCCCCAAGGTAGATAAACCCCTTTTCCAACCGTATCCAGGGCGTTGCTAGGATAAAGTGGCCATGTAAAATCCCATAGCAACCAGTAAAAGGGATCCCCACCCACCCCGCAGTGCTGTGAGGGTGTCCTCCAAGGTAGATTAACCCCTTTTCCAAGCGTATACAAGGCGTTGCTAGGATAAATTGGTCATGTAAAATCCCATAGCAACCAGTAAAAGGGTTCCCCGGCTTCCCCGCAGTGCTGTGAGGGTGCCCCCAAGGTAGATAAACCCCTTTTCCAACCGTATCCAGGGCGTTGCTAGGATAAAGTGGCCATGTAAAATCCCATAGCAACCAGTAAAAGGGATCCCCACCCACCCCGCAGTGCTGTGAGGGTGCCCCCAAGGTAGATTAACCCCTTTTCCAAGCGTATACAAGGCGTTGCTAGGATAAATTGGTCATGTAAAATCCCATAGCAACCAGTAAAAGGGTTCCCCGGCTTCCCCGCAGTGCTGTGAGGGTGCCCCCCAAGGTAGATAAACCCCTTTTCCAACCGTATCCAGGGCGTTGCTAGGATAAAGTGGCCATGTAAAATCCCATAGCAACCAGTAAAAGGCTATAGTCTGGCCTGAGGGTATAGTGTGGCCTGTTATAGTTTGGCCTAGGCTGTTTTACATCCTTAGGTATAGTTTGGCCTAGGCCAAAATATACCCAGGGTTAAATGTAGCCTAGGCCACTTTAACCCTGGGGGGTATAATGTGGCCTGGAGGGGTATAGTTTGGCCTAGGCTATTTTACACCCCGGGGTATAGTTTGGCCTAGGCCATTTTATGCCTGGGTATAGTTTGGCCTAGGCCAGTTTATACCCCGGGGTATACTCTGGCCTAGGCCAAATTATACCCGGGGTTAATCTGGGACGGGGTTACTTTGGCCTGTTACACCGGGTCTCTCTCGGTTCTGGGGATGTCACGGTGGCCTGACCCGGTCCGTGGCCCTGCTAAGGGGCTTCCAATTAAAGATGTAGGTGACGGTGTAGGTCGCAGTAAATAACGAGGACACAGGGTTGCAGTCTCTTTACCTCTTTACTGAAGGCTTCGGCATCCGCAATCCAGAGCACTGTTAACAGGGCTGGCTGAGACCGGCCGGTCCGAAGGCACATCCAGAGTTCCCTTTGCAGGTGGAAATCAGTAGCCTACCTACTAGCGCCTGGGTGTTGTAGTACTTCCCTGCTGAGCACCACGGGATAGTCCTTACAACTGTCGTGTATGCTTCTGTTCTTTCTCTCCATCCCCCAGATGATATGGATAGGACGCACCCGTATGACGGGGTAGGCCTGGAGTTATTTTATAAGGACCCTAGAGACGCCCCTCTCCCACAATTGCCTCCATTGTCTTCATTAGGTGTAAAAGGTGAGACAGCCAACTTAAAGTTAACTGCCCTGCCGTAGTTCAAAGTAATGCGTAGAGTCTATTACTTCCTCGGCGTTCCGGCCGCCGGCTACGCGCCTCAGAAGGATGTTGCTGATCTCGGGGCACAACTCCTTTCTTCTCCTTTCTCCTATCGCCTTTGTGCTGTGATCTAGTTTCTCACTTCTCCACAATATCCTTCGCTTCGTGTCCTTTCTTAAGATGCCGCCGCAATGAGGTACAGGTACGGCTCCATAACGATCTGTCCTTTGCTAGGCCTCTGTCAGGATCCCACCCCTGACAGGGACCCCCCTGAATCTTCCCAAGTAACGCTCTCCTCTCACTAGATGTTACCTGGGCAAAACCCAGTCAGCTTCTCCCTAACTTCCTATCCAACCCCCAGTTTTACCAGAGTGTGAGGAGTGGCCTAATACATAGAACATTTGCTCCCCCTGGTGGCCGGAGTGTAAAGTGTAATGTGTGACTGTGATACCTGGTCAGGTGATCTCCTTTAGTGCCATCAGACGTACCATGACTCACCTTAGTGGCGGAGCGACAATACTGCAATGACCAGGACTCTGGGGCGCTGCACATGCCATATAAAATGCTGAAAAAAATTGCAGTATTACAAAGCCAGGAAAAAAGACTGCAGTATCAATATTGCAATGCTATTTGTAACCAAACAATTTCTTTTTGTGTTTTAAGGCCAAACTCTAGCACAATTAATGCCAGATAAAGTTTAACTGCTCAAAAAAATTGCAGTATAACAATGCCAGCAAAATTTTCCCTCTTTAGATGGACATATCTGACTGTAGACTGTAGTATCAATATAGCAATGCGATTTTTTTAACAAATGATTTGATTTGAACCACAACTATAGCACAAATAATGCCATATAACATGTCACTGCAGAAAAAAATGCAGTATTACAATGCCAGCAAAATGTACCCACTTCAGATGGACATGTAAGACTGCAGTATCAATATAGCAATGCTATTTGTAATCAAACTTTTTTTTGTGTTTAGAGGCTCAACTGTAGTACGATGAATGGAGTTTACAATTTCACTGCCGAAAAAAATTGCAGTATTATTATTGCAGGAAAAAGTGTACACCTCAGATGGACATATAAGACTGACCTGTATCAATATAGCAATGCTATTGAGATTCAACCAAGTCTGGCTGTATGCTTTTGATGCACAACTGTCACAGTAAAAATGATGTATAGTATTTCCCTGATCAGAACAATTTGCAGGATTAAGAGGAAAAATAATATTACTAGCCGTGAGAAGAGGCTTTGGTATCAGTTGCAGGCTGCAGCATAAAGGACATGCAGGGGTGGATTAAGGGTAGCCAGGGCCCCGGGCTGTTCAGACACTGTGGGGCCCCCCCGGTCATGTGACGGGGGTCATGTGACGGGGGTCATGTGATACCTGAACCAGATTATTCCAGAAAAATGGCCGGGCCCTACTCTACTGTAACCTATTACATATTTGTTAAAATATGCAATACAATTTAGGTATATTTTGACCAATATCACATACAAGGAACAAATACCACCGCACCATGACCAGACCACAAATTACAACCACAGTGATCGAATAATATCACATACAAGGAACAAATACCACCGCACCATGTCATGTCATGGTGACCAAATAGCACATACAAGGGACAAATACCACAACACCATTTCTAGACCACATATTACCACCACATAGTGACTGAATACTACAATACTGATCAGTAGGGTTGAGCGACTTTGACTTTTTTAGGGTCGAGTCATGTTTCGCGAAACCCGACTTTTTGAAAAGTCGAGTCGGGCGAAATCGGCCGATTACTGCGAAAAGTCGAGGATCGGCCGGAACACGAAACCCTATGCACGTCAATGGGGAAAATTAATAATTTTTTTTTTTTTTCTCTCTCTCTCTCTCTCTCTCCTCCGTCCCAGCACAGAAAATCTCGTGTTACACATTGCAAATCCCTACTGCGCACAAGCGATAAAATGATGATAGGCGTGCAGGCCCCTAACCCCTATGTCATCACTCTGCCCACACTCCTTCATTGGCTGAAAAAATGGCGCGAAACGCGACTTTGGCGCCAAGATCGCGTACCGCATGGCCGACCCCACACAGGGATCGGGTCGGGTTTCATGAGACGCCGACTTTGCCAAAAGTCGGCGACTTATGAAAATGAACGATCCGTTTCGCTCAACCCTACTGATCAGTAATAAAAAAAAAAAACACAATACTATCACCATAAGTGCCAGTATTCACAGGAGATCTGTACTTAGTATGCAGTGTCTGTGTAGAGGTAATACAGTTATCACTGGTGGTATTATACACAGGAGCTCTGTATATAGTATACAGTGTATAGTGTCAGTGCATAGGTAACACTGACTCACCAGTGACGTCTCTAGGTGAAGTCCTTCATCTTTCATCCAGCACAGACCGCCATCACTTCATCCAGCCAGGACTTGTCTCTGCAGAAAATAACACAGTTATCTCGAGCTCCACTTGCAGAACACATTACTTAATTTTTCCCAACTTCTACATTACACCACATGAAGAAAAAGAGGTGACATAGTGTCACTCTGCACAGTAACAGGACCGCCCCCCCATTTAAAACAGTATACTCAAAAAATAAAATAAATACATCACTGCAGTAATAATATCCCTTAATTAGCCCCTATGTCCAGCATTGCCCCCAGACAGTGTGTTCAACAATCTGCCCCAGTATGTCCAGCATATTGCCCCAGAGTGTCCAGCATTGCCCCCAGACAGTGTGTCTAGCAATCTGCCCCAGTGTGTCCAGCATATTACTCCCAGTGTGTCCAGAATATTACCCCCAGTGTGTCCAGCAATCTGCCCCAGTATGTCCAGCATTGCCCCCAGTGTCTCCAGCATTGCCCCAGTGTCTCCAGCAATCATCTGCCCCAGTGTGTCCTCCAGCATTGCCCCCAGTGTCTCCAGCAATCTGCCCCAGTGTCTCCAGCATTGCCCCCAGTGTCTCCAGCAATCTGCCCCAGTGTCTCCAGCATTGCCCCCAGTGTCCAGCAATCTGCCCCAGTGTCTCCAGCATTGCCCCCAGTGTCCAGCAACCTGCCCCAGTGTCTCCAGGATTGCCCCCATTGTCCAGAAATCTGCCCCAGTGTCTCCAGCATTGCCCCAGTGTGTCCAGCAATCATCTGCCCCAGTGTGTCCAGCATTGCCCCCAGTGTGTCCAGCAATCTGCCCCAGTGTCTCCAGCATTGCCCCCAGTGTCTCCTGCATTGCCCCCAGTGTCTCCAGCATTGCCCCCAGTGTCTCCAGCATTGCCCCAGTGTGTCCAGCAATCTGCCCCAGTGTCTCCAGCATTGCCCCCAGTGTCTCCAGCAATCTGCCCCAGTGTCTCCAGCATTGCCCCCAGTGTCTCCAGCAATCATCTGCCCCAGTGTGTCCAGCATTGCCCCCAGTGTCTCCAGCATTGCCCCCAGTGTGTGCAGCAATCATCTGCCCCAGTGTGTCCTCCAGCATTGCCCCCAGTGTGTCCAGAAATCTGCCCCAGTGTCTCCAGCATTGCCCCAGTGTGTCCGGCATATTGCCCCGGGCCCCCCGGATTGCCGTTCGCAAAAAAAAAACGAGTTCTCCTCACCTGACAGGCGCTCCAGCGGCGAGCTCCCTCCAGCAGCGCACACTCGCCGGCGACTGACAATGACGTCAGACGCCGGCGACTTGTGAGCTGCGCCTGCGGCCGACTTCAGCTGCCAGCCTCCAATTGGCTGGCGGCTGTTGTTAACTATTGACGTGCGGGCGCGCGCCCGCACGTCAATAGGAAACCGCCGCAGCGCCGGTAGGGGCCCGGTGAGCAGATGAGACGGGGCCCGATGCGGGCCCCCTCTCTCTGCCCACCGGGCCCATAAATGATACGCCAGTCAGGGCACGGGCAGTAATGCCCTGATGGCGGCGGGCAATCTGTGCGGTAGCCAAGGGTCCCCCCACACCACTGGGCCCTGGGCTACCGCCCAGATTGACCCTCTTATAATCCGCCCCTGATGACATGCAATTCACCCTATCCTATCCTACACTATCCCTTCAGCACAGTATCTCCCTAAGTAAAGTGCTGATAACAGCAGTATTACTATTGATGATAGTTAGCCCTAAGAAGGGCTGTTGTACTTAAAAGAAATGTTGATGAGGTTGAATCCCTGGCAAATACACAGCTACAATTCCGTCCATCTTTCATCAGCACCTCTCCCTGCTCTGCCTGTTTCCAGGGTATAGTGTGCCAAGCATGGCATCACAGGTATTACTGTATATAGACCTGATGAAGCTATGAGGCCAGCCAATCACAGTAATGCCACAACCAAGATGGCTACGACATTACATTGACGGCAGGCAGTCCCCACATGTTTATTGACTGTCTAAGAAGCACCAAACATGCGGGGTGGGGACTTGAGCTTCCGCGCAAGCATTCAAGAATACTCGCCCAGTAACGAGCATCTCGAGCACACTGATGCTCACGAGAGTAATGAGCAGTGAAGAGCACGCTTGCTTAATTCTACACAATACTCACAAAAAGATGGCTGCAGAGTAGAAAACATTTTTAGACACACTACTCGTATAGACAAAGCGGTATAATAAAATATTTTTTCAGCCCACAAATGGGAAAGAGATGGCTGCATACTAAAAAAAATTGTTTAGACACACTGCTCACAAAAAGACTACTGCAGAGTAGAAATTTTTTTTGAACACTGATCATACAGACATGGCTGCAGAGTTCACAGAGGCTTTTTGGAATAGTACTTCCACAGGTGGGCTAGCAGAGTACACACAGTGGCTTAAAGGTACAGTACTCCCATAGGCAGAGGTGCAGAGTACAAACAGAGACTTAACGGCAAAGTACTCTTACAGGCAAGTTTGCAGAGTACACACATATGCTTAGAGGCACAGTACTCCCACAGATGGGGTTGCAGAGTACACACAGAGGCTTAAATGCACAGTACTCCCACAGGTGGGATTGAGAAGAACACACAAAGGCTTATAGGCACATTACTCCCACATGCAGGGGTGCACAGTACACACAAAGACTTAAAGGCACAGTACCCCCACAGGCTGGGGTGCAGAGTACATGCAGATGCTTAAACACACAGTATTCCCACAAGCAGGGTTGCAGAATTCACACAGATGCTTAAAGGTTCAGTACTCCCATAGATATGGGTGCAGGGACTTTTTGGCACAGTACTCCCACAAATATGGGTGCAGAGTACATACAGCGGCTTTTTTTGCAAAGTGCACAACCTAACACTCTCTCTCACTCCACCTGTGTCCTGTCGCTCCACTAGTCAGAGCAGAATGGCAGCGACACTTGTGATCCGGCATGTATACAGTCTGGATCACATTCTGCGCTGGTCAATCATGACCTGTGGTGGCTCTGGAAGTGCCCACTGCCTAAAAGCTTGTTGATTGGCTGCGCTGCAGCCTTTCATCAAACTTTATTAGGCATCCGAACCTGAACAGAAAACTGGATATCCTGTTAAAAGCCCATGTTAAGAGTTTGGTACCGTCTGGTACGAATCCCAAACTTTACCATTCAGTTTCGTTCATCCCTTCTTCCGATAGTGAAAGAAACCTGGAAAACAGTGCAGAAGTCTTTACAAGCAGACCCGTCCACCAGCAATATTGACAACAAGGTAACTAGGGTGTCAAACAGGCAAACAATAGGAAACGTCTATCCACAATGATTTGAAAATGGCACGATTTGGGGCTAGCAGCATTTTATACTTCAGTGAAACACCCCGATAGGTCTGTTTGTCCAGCACGCAATGCCATGCAGTGACTCTGGAAAAATACAGTTCTTCTTTTCTTAACAGAAATGAATTGTTACAGAGATGAAATGTTTAGATTTGGGTGTTTCACAATCAGTATATTCTGAAGAATAATCTGATTCAGTGCATTTCCCTCACTGTACTTGTATATTAGCAGGAACACAATGCATCATTCAATTTTACAATTCTATGTATTGAAAAATACAATTATGGGGAATTTCTTTACAATAAACTCATCACAATCTATGGGAAATTTAAAAAATAAGTATTACTCATAAAACAATTTGACCATTTCATTAGCACATGAAAGACACTGTGTGGGTTAGATATGGGTAACGCTTTGAGACTTTCTACAATATTCACCCAATGCTCCGACAGGACTAGACCAGATGCTGAACTATGGAAATGTAAATCGAGTTAATAATTTCTATTTTTTATATTTATCACATTGTTTTACATTTTGTTGAGGTTCTTTCATATCATCACTTTAATAACCTAATTGATATGAAATACCAGTTGAAAGCTGTGTTATCTTTGTTCCTGAATAAATATATATTCACTATTGAATGGCTGAACAGTAGAGAGATTAATATGCTGCCAACAGATTATGGGCCCAGAGACCCAGAAACCAAAAAACCCAGAGAACAGCCCAGATAAGAGAGAACAATGGTGTACTAAGAAGAACAGGCAAAGATGGCCACCAGCAGCAACTCTGTGAAATTCACAGTGACAAATCTGATTAAGCAGAACTATCAATCCTGGAAATTCAATTTAAAGATTCTGTTCATAAGAGAAGGTATGTGGAAATACACACAGGAGTCTACACCTGACCCACTACCAGAAGACTGGCTAGAGAAGGATAAAAAAGCACAAAGCACTATCTCCCTCAGTAGAGATGACCAGATTGGGCATGTATGTAAATGTGAAACTACGAAAGAAATGTGGGAACAGCTTCAGAAAGTGCATGAAAGGATAAAAACATTAACAGCAGCATCTGTGTAAGTGGCATAAGCAATTTCTGTGAGTCGTTTCACACATTTTTTAGACCAGTCCATGCACCAGCAGAACAGAGTACAAGTCTGACAGCTTGTGAACGACCGGAGAGAATGGGGCAGGAGTATCTTGAGCTTAATATCAATTCCATCAGGGGGGTTTGGACCCTTTTGGTCTTCAAAAATGGAAGAGTGGCCTGAGCTATCCTGTCACGCTTTGGAGTTTTTGTCATGCCCAGCAGCCAGCATTCTCTCAGAACTTGTCTTCAGCGCTGCTAGTGGTGCTCTTTCGGATAAGTGCATCCGACTGCTCCCTGTGTAGACCACCTAACTTTCATCAAAATGAACAAGTCATTGAACTCCAAAGACTTTAGCACCCCAGTCGCAGACTGGGCAGACTAGGCGATGGCGTTGTTTTTAGTGTCATTGATTTAGTATGCATTGATCTCACATTATTGCAGTCTGTGCCACCTTTGTGGTGTCTTCTGTGCCTGCTGTTGCTACTGCTGCTGATGATACAAACAGTTGGAAATTGATGCCACTTTAGTGGTGTATGACAATTATTTTTTTAAATGTGGAGACTCCAAGTTGGGTATCCATCTAGTGTGTTACCTGTGTAAGTAGGGCTCTCAGACAGGCAGGTCTGCTCTTACTTCACTTACTTTTAGTCAACTACCTGTGCTACTTTCCTTAAATAGTACTTTATGAAAGCGATGTTTATGTCATCTGAGTGTGACTGGAATAAAAAAAATGGAGATGTTGCATAAGGTATCAGGTCTCCCAACTAAGAAGGCTTACACACCCCCCCTTAACCACCAGATCCACATTGAAACTTTAATTCCAAGCTGTAAATGCTGGGCTAGAGCCTGATAATTTGTGCATGGGCCATTGCTGACCACTTCTGTGACATTATAAAAAGGTTCTACTGTAGGGTCAATTGATCAGTCTACAACCTGTGTTACTTTCTTTACATTCTTCTACCAATAGTAGTGTATGAAACTGATGTCGGTGCCATCTGAGTGTGGCTGGAATAAAAAAAATAAAAAATAGAAGTGTTGCATGAGGTATTAGGTCTCTCACCTAAAAAGGCTGACACCTATCCCTTAACCATCAGGTGCTCGTTTAAACTTCAATTCCAAGCTGTAAATGCTGGGCCAGACCCTGATACCTCATGCATGACCCATGGCTGACTGCTGTCTTTGCCATTTGCAAATTTCTATGGTGGGTCAATTGATGCCACTTTTCATGGTGTCTGCCCCTAATTTTAGCTGTTTGGGAAGCTTTTTGTCACCCCGTAAGGTCTTGTGTATAGGTTTGGTTTGGCCTCCCATTGCATCTAATGGGGTTTGGGTACATACGTCGAACCATTCTGCGAATGTCTAAACGTTCAGATAATCGAACCAAACCAAATCTTGAAAGGTTCGCTCATCTCTAGTTGTAAATTGAAAATTGTAATTTGTTGAATTTGCAGCATTAAGTGGTCACATTTACTGAAATCTGAAGTATTTTCAATCAAAAACATCTTAACAGGCCAAGTTATATGTTAACATAGGACCCCTTTTATTATATCACCTTCACAGGTTTTGCATCCCTTGAACTTGTGAGTTTTTCGATAGTTTCTGCTTGAATTTCTTTGCAGGATATCAAAATAGGCACCCAAAGCTGTTGTTTTGATGTGACATGCCTTCCACTCTCATAGATATTTTACTTCATCATACTCCAAAGGTTGCACATAGGGTTTAGGTCAGAGGAGGATGGTGGCCACCTATGATTTTTTTCATAGCAGCAAATGACTCAGAGGTATTCTTTGCAGCATGAGATGGTGCATTGTTATGCATGAAGATGATTTTGCTCTCGATGGCATAATTCTTCTATTTATATATGTTAGCAAGGTCATTTTCACACCTTCAAGACCTTAAAGGGGCCTACCAGCTCTCTCCCCATGATTCCAGTCCAAAACATGGCTCTGCCACCTCCTTCCTGACATCGCAGCCTTGTTGGGACATAGTGGCCATCCACCAACCACCCACTACTCCATCCATCTGTACAATCAAGGATTACATGGCACTCATCAGTAAACAAGACTGTTTTAAAATTAGTCTTCAAGTATGTCTGGGACCACTGCAACCTTTTCTGCTTGTGAGCACTATTTAGGCATTGCCAATTAGTAGGTTTATGCTCAACTGTAAGCCTCTGGAGGATCCTATACCTTGAGGTTCAGTATTTTAGCAGCTGCACTGTTAATTTAATATGCTTGTCTGGCAGAAACCTTCCTCATTATGCCTTTATCTGCAATAACCAGTCTGTGCTCTGTATCAACCACAAATCTCCTCATTACGATGACCATGCTTGCATTTTCGTGAAATATCCAATGTCTTCATACCTTGTTCAAGGCATTGCACTATTTAAAGCTTTTCGGCAGCAGAGAGATCCTTTTTCTTTCCCATATTGCTTGAAACCTGCGGCCTGCCTAATAATGTGGAACTGTTTTGGACTGGTGATTTAGGAGCGACATGCGACTAGCTCTGAGCAGGTGGTAACTATACTGACTGCAGTTCCCTGATCTTAACACAACACTAGCAGTAGCCGTGGGATGTTCCTGTCACTCCCTGGACACCTCGTCACAGCCGGAGAACTAGCTACCCCTAAAGGTAGAAACAGGAAAGCTATCTTGCCTCAGAGAAAATCCCCAAAGGATAGACAGCCCCCCACAAATAATGACTGTGAGTGGAGAAGGAAATGACATACGTAGAATGAAACAAGATTTAGCAAAGGAGGCCACTACTAGCTAGATAGATAGTACAGGATAGAACACTGTGCGGTCAGTAATAAAAACTAGAAAAAGTTCACCGCAGAGAAATGCAAAAATCTCCACACCTGACTAAAGGTGTGGAGGGCAAAATCTGCTGCCCAGAGCTTCCAGCTTAGCTGAATAGATCCATACTGATAAGCTGGACAAATGAGCAAAACATAGAATGTGCTAAACAATAAAGTCCACAACAAGAGGACTGCAAAAGGACAAGCAAGGACTTATCTTTGCTGAACAGGTCAGAGTGTCAGGGAAATCCAAAAGAGCCGTGACTCCAAGCAGGAACAATTGACAACTGGCATTGATTGAGGGATAAGGCCAGACTAAAATAGCCGAGCCAGAAAGACGATCAGTGGAAGCAGCTGCTGATGCTAAATCCAAGAAGCAGCCATACCACTCAAAACCACCAGAGGGAGCCCAAGAGCAGAACTCACAAAAGTGCTACTTACAACCACCGGAGGGAGCCCAAGAGCGGAATTCACAACAGGAACGTCCTTAAGTAGTTTTTCTTTAATTGGGCTCACCTGGCAAACTAATTATCACAGGTGTTTGAGATTGATTTCAATGATCCAAAGAGCCCTGAGACACAATATCATCCATGAGTTTATTTGAATAGCAAATAATTACAACTTTATTACCCTTTATTACAATCCAATTTGCATTATAACTAGAAATGTGGTGTAAAATCAAAAAACTAGTGATGACATCAGAGCTCATTCAGATTACATAAAATCAAGATCAATAATGATGATATCATAGATTACTTTAACAACATAAGATGATGTAGAGTAGTGATGATATCACAGCTTACTAAAACATCATAACATCAAACTTACTTTTGATGACGTCATAGCTCAGTGTGACAACATAACACGCAACATCCTAATTTACCCCAGAACTTTATTAGTCGAGTAGGTCTTGATATTATGGACATTTGTCCATTTATGTAATAAGATAGAAAAAATAAAACTCTTAAAACTTTTGAGCTACATAGGTAGCGATTACGCGATAAAAAGACATAAGCATTTAATTCCCCATTCTTTTTGTAACTAAATCAGTGGAACTTGTGATGTGACATAAATATAGTTTGTTTAAGGACCAAACAGCATCATTTATCTTTTGAGTTGTCAGCTCTCAAAATGTTACCCGGTTTCACTGTCACACTAAATGCCAGGAATTGGCTAGGATGCCCGGGAAGAAAAAGGCATAATTAGCTGTGCTAGTCTTTCCGAGATGGCTAATTAATGTGCAGAGCTGTCAAATGAAGGAGCAGGTTTAACCATTAAGTGCCTGAGAGGTATTACAGCAATATCTTGGCACCTTTACCAATAATTTTCTACAGAAGAGGAAAATACTTTTTGAAAATATTATCTGGTGCTCCATTTTGTTTAGGGACTTATTGATCAAAAGTGTTCAGATTATACTTGGGGCTATTTAGTTTGGAAAAAAGAAGACTAAGGGGTGATCTTATGTTAATGTATAAATATATGAGGGGACAGTACAAAGACCTTTCTGCTGATCTTTTTAATCATAGACCGGTGACAGGGACAAGGGGGCATCCTCTACGTCTGGAGGAAAAAAGGTTTAAGCATAACAACAGACGCGGATTCTTTACTGTAAGGCCATGTGCACACGTTCAGTATTTTTCACATTTTTTTCGCGTTTTTTCGCTATAAAAACGTGATAAAAACGCGAAAAAAACGCTAACATATGCCTCCCATTATGTTCAGTGTATTCCGCATTTTTTGTGCAAATGTAGCCTTTTTTTTCCGCGAAAAAATCGCATCGCGGAAAAAAAAGCAACATGTTCATTAACCCCTTCATGACCCAGCCTATTTTGGCCTTAATGACCTTGCCGTTTTTTGAAATTCTGACCAGTGTCCCTTTATGAGGTAATAACTCAGGAACGCTTCAACGGATCCTAGCGATTCTGAGATTGTTTTTTCGTAACATATTGGGCTTCATGTTAGTGGTAAATTTAGGTCGATAATTTTTTAGTTTATTTGTGAAAAAAACAGAAATTTGGCGAAAATTTTGAAAATTTCGCAATTTTCACATTTTGAATTTTTATTCTGTTAAACCAGAGAGTTATGTGACACAAAATAGTTAATAAATAACATTTCCCACATGTCTACTTTACATCAGCACAATTTTGGAAACAAATGTTTTTTTTGCTAGGAAGTTATAAGGGTTAAAATTTGACCAGTGATTTCTCATTTTTACAACAAAATTTACAAAACCATTTTTTTTAGGGACCACCTCACATTTGAAGTCAGTTTGAGGGTTCTATATGGCTGAAAATACCCAAAAGTGACACCATTCTAAAAACTGCACCCCTGAAGGTGCTCAAAACCACATTCAAGAAGTTTATTAACCCTTCAGGTGTTTCACAGCAGCAGAAGCAACATGGAGGGGAAAAATTAACATTTAACTTTTTAGTCACAAAAATGATCTTTTAGCAAATTTATTTTATTTTCCCAAGGGTAAAAGGAGAAACTGGACCATGAAGCTTGTTGTCCAATTTGTCCTGAGTACGCTGATACCTCATATGTGGGGGTAAACCACTGTTTGGGCGCACGGCAGGGCTCGGAAGGGAAGGAGCGCCATTTGACTTTTTCAATGAAAAATTGGCTCCAATCTTTAGCGGACACCATGTCGCGTTTGGAGAGCCCCCGTGTGCCTAAACATTGGAGCTCCCCCACAAGTGACCCCATTTTGGAAACTAGACCCCCCAAGGAACTTATCTAGAAGCATAGTGAGCACTTTAAAACCTCAGGTGCTTCACAAATTGATCCGTAAAAATGAAAAAGTACTTTTTTTTCACACAAAATTTCTTTTAGCCTCAATTTTTTCATTTTCACATGGGCAACAGGATAAAATGGATCCTAAAATTTGTTGGACAATTTCTCCTGAGTACACCGATACCTTACATGTGGGGGTAAACCACTGTTTGGGCACATGGTAAGGCTCGGAAGGGACAGAGCGCCATTTGACTTTTTGAATGAAAAATTATCTCCATCGCTAGCGGGCACCATGTCACGTTTGGAGAGCCCCTGTGTGCCTAAACATTGGAGCTCCCCCACAAGTGACCCCATTTTGGAAACTAGACCCCCCAAGGAACTTATCTAGAAGCATAGTGAGCACTTTAAACTATCAGGTGCTTCACAAATTGATCCGTAAAAATAAAAAAGTACTTTTTTTTCACACAAAATTTCTTTTAGCCTCAATTTTTTCATTTTCACATAGGCAACAGGATAAAATGGATCCTAAAATTTGTTGGGCAATTTCTCCTGAGTACGCCGATACCTCATATGTGGGGGTAAACCACTGTTTGGGTGCACGGCAAGGCTCAGAATGGGAGGCGTGCCATTTGACTTTTTGAATGGAAAGTTAGCTCCAATCGTTAGCGGACACCATGTCGCGTTTGGAGAGCCCCTGTGTGCCTAAACATTGGAGCTCCCCTACAAGTGAGCCCATTTTGGAAACTAGACCCCCCAAGGAACTTATCTAGAAGCATAGTGAGCACTTATAACCCCCAGGTGCTTCACAGAAGTTTATAACGCAGAGCCGTGAAAATAAAAAATAATTTTTCTTTCCTCAAAAATGATTTTTAGCCCAGAATTTTTTATTTTCCCAAGGGTAATAGGAGAAATTGGACCCCAAATGTTGTTGTCCAGGTTGTCCTGAGTACGATGATACCCCATATGTGGGGGTAAACCACTGTTTGGGAGCACGGCAGGGCTCGGAAGGGAAGGCACGCCATTTGGCTTTTTCAATGGAAAATTAGCTCCAATCATTAGCGGACACCATGTCGCGTTTGGAGAGCCCCTGTGTGCCTAAACATTGGAGCTCCTGCACAAGTGACCCCATTTTGGAAACTAGACCTCCCAAGGAACTTATCTAGATGTGTGGTGAGCACTTTGAACCCCCAAGTGCTTCACAGAAGTTTATAACGCAGAGCCATGAAAATAAAAAATAATTTTTCTTTTCTCAAAAATGATTTTTTAGCCCACAATTTTCTATTTTCCCAAGGGTAACAGGAGAAATTGGACCCCAAAAGTTGTTGTCCAGTTTCTCCTGAGTACGCTGATACCCCATATGTGGGGGTAAACCACTGTTTTGGCAAACGTCGGGGTTAGGAAGGGAAGTAGTGATGTTTTGAAATGCAGACTTTGATGGAATGCTCTGCGGGTGTCAGGTTGCGTTTGCAGAGCCCCTGATGTGCCTAAACAGTAGGAACTCCCCACAAGTGACTCCATTTTGGAAACTAGACCCCCAAGGAACTTATCTAGATGTGTGGTGAGCACTTTGAACCCCCAAGTGCTTCACAGAAGTTTATAACGCAGAGCCGTGAAAATAATAAATGTGTTTCCTTTCCTCAAAAATATTTTTTTAGCCCAGAATTTTTTATTTTTGCAAGGGTAACAGGAGAAATTTGACCCCAAAGTTGTTGCCCAGTTTCTCCTGAGTACGCTGATACCCCATATGTGGGGGTAAACCACTGTTTGGGCACATGCCGGGGCTCGGAAGGGAAGTAGTGACGTTTTGGAATGCAGACTTTGATGGAATGGTCTGCGGGCATCATGTTACGTTTGCAGAGCCCCTGATATGCCTAAACAGTAGAAACCCCCCATAAGTGACCCCATTTTGGAAACTAGACCCCCCAAGGAACTTATCTAGATGTGTGGTGAGCACGTTCAACCCCCAAGTGCTTCACAGAAGTTTACAACGCAGAGCCGTGAAAATAAAAAATCATTTTTCTTTCCTCAAAAAAGATGTTTTAGCAAGCAATTTTTTATTTTCACAAGGGTAACAGGAGAAATTGGGCCCCAATATTTGTTGCCCAGTTTGTTGTGAGTGTGCTGGTACCCCATATGTGGGGGTAAACCACTGTTTGGGCACACGTCAGGGCTCGGAAGGGAAGTAGTGACATTTGAAATGCAGACTTTGATGGAATGGTCTGCGGGCATCACGTTGCATTTGCAGAGCCCCTGATGTGCCTAAACAGTAGAAACACCCCACAAGTGACCCCATTTTGGAAACTAGACCCCCGAAGGAACTTATCTAGATGTGTAGTGACCACTTTCAACCCCCAAGTGCTTCACAGAAGTTTATAACGCAGAGCTGTGAAAATAAAAAATAATTGTTCTTTCCTCAAAAATTATGTTTTAGCAAGTAATTTTTTATTTTTGCAAGGGTAACAGGAGAAATTGGACCCCAACAGTTGTTGCCCAGTTTGTCCTGAGTACGCTGGTACCCCAAATGTGGGGGTAAACCACTGTTTGGGCGCACGTCGGGGCTTGGAAGGGAGGGAGCACCATTTGACTTTTTGAACGCAAGATTGGCTGGAATCAATGGTGGCACCATGTTGCGTTTGGAGACCCCTGATGTGCCTAAACAGTGGAAACCCCTCAATTCTAACTTCAACACTAACCCCAACACACCCCTAATCCTAATCCCAACTGTAGCCATAACCCTAATCACAACCCTAACCCCAACACACCCCTAACCACAACCCTAACCGCAACACACCCGTAACCCTAATTCCAACCCTAATCCCAACCCTAACCCTAATCCCAACCCTAACCACAACTGTAACCCCAACGCACCCCTAACCCTATCCGTAACCCTAACCACAAGCCTAATCTTAACCCTATTTCCAACCCTAGCCCTAATTCCAACCCTAACTCTAATTCCAACCCTAAGGCTATGTGCCCACGTTGCGGATTCTTGTGAGATTTTTCCGCACGATTTTTGAAAAATCTGCAGGTAAAAGGCACTGCGTTTTACCTGCGGATTTACAGCAGATTTCCAGTGTTTTTTTGTGCGGATTTCACCTGCGGATTCCTATTGAGGAACAGGTGTAAAACGCTTTCACAAAGAATTGACATGCTGCGGAAAATACAACGCAGCGTTTCTGCACGGAATTTTCCGCACCATGGGCACAGCGGATTTGGTTTTCCATAGGTGTACATGGTACTGTAAACCTGATGGAAAACTGCTACGAATTCGCAGCGGCCAATCCGCTGTGGATCCGCGGCCAATCCGCTGCGGATCCGCGGCCAATCTGCTGCGGATCCGCGGCCAATCAGCTGCAGATCCGCGGCCAATCCGCTGCGGATCCGCTGCGGATCCGCAGCCAAATCCGCACTGTGTGCACATGCCATAACCCTAACCCTACCCCTAACCCTAACCCTACCCGTAACCCTAACCCTACCCCTAACCCTACCCCTAGTTCTAACCCTAACCCTAGTTCTAACCCTAACCCTAGTGGAAAAAAAATATATATATTTTCTTTATTTTATTATTGTCCCTACCTATGGGGGTGATAAAGGGGGGGTTAATTTATTATTTTTTTATTTTGATCGCTGTGATAGAACCTATCTGTCATGAATCCCAATGGCTAGGGATAGCACAGGACAAGCAAGGTACAAATATATAACGGACGAGCTCTAGGGTGATGGAACCTGGGCTGACCGCTGCCCTACGCCTGACAAACGCAACTAGAGATAGCCAGGGAGCGTGCCTACGTTGGTTCTAGACGCCACGCACCAGCCTAAGAGCTAACTAGTACTGCAGAGAAAATAAAGACCTCACTTGCCTCCAGAGGAACGAACCCCAAAAGGTATAGTTGCCCCCCACATGTATTGACGGTGAAATGAGAGGAAGGCACACACATAGAGATGATATATATAGGTTTAGCAAATTGAGGCCCGCTGTAAACTAGAAAGCAGAACGATACAAAAGGGGTCTGAGCGGTCAGCAAAAAACCCTAATCAAAAAACCATCCTGAGATTACAAGAACCCATGTGCCAACTCATGGCACATGGGGAGAACCTCAGTCCACTAGAGCTACCAGCTAGCATAGAGACATAATAAGCAAGCTGGACAAAAAACCAAACAACTGAAAATCAGCACTTAGCTTATCCTGAAAGATCTGGGAGCAGGTAGGCAGGAACAAAACAGAGCACATCTGAATACATTGATAGCCGGCAAGGAAATGACAGAAAGGCCAGGTAAAATAGGAAACACCCAGCCTCTGATGGACAGCTGGAAACCAAAGGCCGCAACCCACCAAAGTCACCCAGTACCAGCAGTAACCACCAGAGGGAGCCCACAAACAGAATCCACAACAGTACCCCCCCCTTGAGGAGGGGTCACCGAACCCTCACGAGAACCCCCAGGGTGATCAGGGTGAGCTCTATGGAAGGCGCGGACCAAATCAGTCGCATGAACATCGGAGGCGACCACCCAGGAATTATCCTCCTGACCATAACCCTTCCACTTAACCAAATACTGGAGTTTGCGTCTGGAAACACGAGAATCCAAGATCTTCTCAACAACATACTCCAATTCTCCCTCCACCAGCACCGGAGCAGGAGGCTCAACCGAAGGAACAACGGGCACCTCATACCTCCGCAACAACGACCGATGGAACACATTATGAATAGCAAACGATGCTGGGAGATCCAAACGAAAAGATACAGGGTTAAGAATCTCCGAGATCCTATAAGGACCGATGAACCGAGGCTTGAACTTAGGAGAAGAGACCTTCATAGGGACAAAACGAGAAGACAACCACACCAAATCCCCAACAAGAAGTCGGGGACCCACGCGGCGACGGCGATTAGCAAACTGCTGAGTCTTCTCCTGAGATAACGTCAAATTGTCCACCACCTGATTCCAAATTTGATGTAGCCTGTCCACCACCACGTCCACTCCAGGACAATCCGAAGACTCCACCTGACCAGAGGAAAAACGAGGATGAAACCCCGAATTACAAAAAAAAGGAGAGACCAACGTGACAGAACTAGCCCGATTATTAAGAGCAAATTCGGCCAGTGGCAAAAAAGCAACCCAGTCATCTTGGTCAGCAGAAACAAAACACCTCAAATAAGTTTCCAAGGTCTGATTAGTTCGCTCCGTCTGGCCATTCGTCTGAGGATGGAATGCAGACGAGAAAGACAAATCAATGCCCATCTTGGCACAAAATGTCCACCAAAATCTAGACACAAACTGGGATCCCCTGTCAGAAACGATATTCTCCGGAATCCCATGCAAACGAACCACGTTCTGAAAAAATAAAGGGACCAACTCAGAGGAGGAAGGCAACTTAGGCAAGGGCACCAAATGAACCATCTTAGAAAAGCGGTCACACACAACCCAGATAACGGACATTTTCTGTGAAACCGGGAGATCAGAAATAAAATCCATGGAAATGTGCGTCCAAGGCCTCTTCGGGATGGGCAAGGATAACAACAACCCACTGGCCCGAGAACAGCAAGGCTTAGCTCGAGCACACACTTCACAAGACTGCACAATGGTACGCACATCCCTAGACAAGAAAGGCCACCAAAAAGACCTGGCCACCAAGTCTCTAGTACCAAATATTCCAGGATGACCAGCCAACACAGAAGAATGGACCTCGGAGATGACTCTACTGGTCCAATCATCCGGAACAAACAGTCTTTCTGGTGGACAACGATCCGGTTTATCCACCTGAAACTCCTGCAATGCACGTCGCAAGTCTGGGGATACGGCGGACAATATTACCCCATCCCTAAGGATACCAATAGGCCCAGAATCTCCAGGAGAGTCAGGCACAAAACTCCTGGAAAGAGCATCTGCCTTCACATTCTTTGAACCTGGCAGGTATGAAACCACGAAATTGAAACGAGAAAAAAACAACGACCAACGAGCCTGTCTAGGATTCAAACGCCTGGCAGACTCAAGGTAAATGAGATTCTTGTGATCAGTCAAGACCACCACACGATGTTTAGCACCCTCAAGCCAATGACGCCACTCCTCAAATGCCCACTTCATGGCCAAAAGCTCCCGATTACCCACATCATAATTGCGCTCGGCGGGCGAGAATTTTCTAGAGAAGAATGCACATGGCTTCATCACCGAGCCATCAGAACTTCTCTGTGACAAAACCGCCCCCGCTCCAATCTCGGAAGCATCAACCTCAACCTGAAAAGGAAGTGAAACATCTGGTTGACACAACACAGGAGCAGAAGAAAACCGGCGCTTAAGTTCCTGAAAGGCCCCCACAGCCGCAGGAGACCAATTAGCAACATCAGCACCCTTTTTAGTCAAATCAGTCAAAGGTTTAACAATACTGGAAAAATTTGCAATGAACCGACGATAAAAATTAGCAAACCCCAAGAACTTCTGTAGGCTCTTAACAGATGTAGGTTGTGTCCAGTCACAAATTGCCTGAACCTTGACGGGATCCATCTCAATAGTAGAAGGAGAAAAAATGTACCCCAAAAAAGAAATCTTCTGGACTCCGAAGAGACACTTTGAGCCCTTCACAAACAGAGAATTGGCCCGCAGAACCTGAAACACCTTCCTGACCTGTAGAACATGAGACTCCCAGTCATCAGAAAACACCAAAATATCATCCAAATACACAATCATAAACTTATCCAGATATTCACGGAAAATATTGTGCATAAAGGACTGAAAGACTGACGGAGCATTGGAGAGTCCAAAAGGCATTACCAAATACTCAAAATGGCCCTCAGGCGTATTAAATGCGGTTTTCCACTCATCACCTTGTTTTATCCGCACCAGATTATACGCACCGCGAAGATCTATCTTAGTGAACCACCTAGCCCCCTTAATGCGAGCAAACAAGTCAGTCAATAATGGCAATGGATACTGATATTTGACTGTAATCTTATTCAGAAGGCGATAATCTATACAAGGCCTCAGGGAACCATCTTTTTTTGCCACGAAAAAAAAACCTGCTCCCAGAGGGGACGAAGATGGACGAATATGTCCCTTTTCCAAGGACTCCTTAATATAATTCCGCATAGCAGTATGCTCTGGCAGTGACAGATTAAATAAACGACCCTTAGGGAACTTACTGCCAGGAATCAATTCTATAGCACAGTCACAATCTCTATGAGGAGGGAGCGAATTGAGCTTAGGCTCCTCAAAAACATCCCTATAGTCAGACAAAAACGCAGGGATCTCAGAAGGAGTAGATGAAGCGATTGAAATCGGAGGTGCATGATCATGAACCCCCTGACATCCCCAGCTTAACACAGACATTGTTTTCCAGTCCAGGACAGGATTATGAGTTTGTAACCATGGCAACCCCAGCACTAGTACATCATGTAAATTATACAGTACAAGGAAGCGAATCACCTCCTGATGAACGGGAGTCATGCGCATGGTCACTTGTGTCCAATACTGCGGTTTATTCATAGCCAATGGTGTAGAGTCAATTCCCTTCAGAGGAATAGGAACTTCCAGAGGCTCCAGACTAAAACCGCAGCGTTTAGCAAATGACCAATCCATAAGACTCAGAGCAGCGCCCGAATCCACATAGGCATCAACGGAAATGGAAGACAGTGAAAAAATCAGAGTCACAGACAAAATGAACTTAGGCTGCAGAGTACCAATGGCAAAAGATTTATCAAGCTTTTTTGTGCGTTTAGAGCATGCTGATATAACATGAGCTGAATCACCACAATAAAAACACAATCCATTTTTCCGCCTATAATTTTGCCGTTCACTTCTGGACTGAATTCTATCACATTGCATAGTCTCAGGTGCCTGTTCAGAAGACACCGCCAACTGGTGCACGGGTTTGCGCTCCCGCAAACGCCGATCAATCTGTATGGCCATAGCCATAGACTCATTCAGACCTGTAGGCGTAGGGAACCCCACCATAATATCCTTAATGGCCTCAGAAAGACCATTTCTGAAGTTTGCAGCCAGGGCGCACTCATTCCACTGAGTAAGCACCGACCATTTCCGAAATTTTTGACAATATATTTCCGCTTCATCATGCCCCTGAGAGAGGGCTAACAAAGCCTTTTCAGCCTGAATCTCCAGGTTGGGTTCCTCATAGAGCAATCCCAATGCCAGAAAAAACGCATCCACACTGAGCAATGCAGGATCCCCTGGTGCCAATGCAAATGCCCAATTCTGAGGGTCGCCCCGCAGGAAAGATATTACAATCCTGACCTGTTGAGCAGGGTCTCCAGAGGAGCGAGATTTTAAAGAAAGAAACAATTTACAATTGTTCCTGAAATTCAGGAAGGTAGATCTATCTCCAGAGAAGAACTCTGGAATAGGAATTCTAGGTTCAGACATGGGAGTGTGAACAACAAAATCCTGTATGTTTTGAACTTTTGCCGCGAGATTACTCAGGCTGGAAGCCAAACTCTGGACATCCATGTTAAACAGCTAAGATCAGAGCCATTCAAGGGTTAAGAGGGGGTAAGAAGCAGCTAGACAGCAATTAAGGGCTAGGCAGCAAAACTCTGAAGGGAGAAAAAAAAAAAAAAAAAAAATTTCCCTTAAACACTTCTATTTCTCCTGCTTCAGCCCAAACAATTAACACTTTGTGGGCCGGCTATACTTTCATGAATCCCAATGGCTAGGGATAGCACAGGACAAGCAAGGTACAAATATATAACGGACGAGCTCTAGGGTGATGGAACCTGGGCTGACCGCTGCCCTACGCCTGACAAACGCAACTAGAGATAGCCAGGGAGCGTGCCTACGTTGGTTCTAGACGCCACGCACCAGCCTAAGAGCTAACTAGTACTGCAGAGAAAATAAAGACCTCACTTGCCTCCAGAGGAACGAACCCCAAAAGGTATAGTTGCCCCCCACATGTATTGACGGTGAAATGAGAGGAAGGCACACACATAGAGATGATATATATAGGTTTAGCAAATTGAGGCCCGCTGTAAACTAGAAAGCAGAACGATACAAAAGGGGTCTGAGCGGTCAGCAAAAAACCCTAATCAAAAAACCATCCTGAGATTACAAGAACCCATGTGCCAACTCATGGCACATGGGGAGAACCTCAGTCCACTAGAGCTACCAGCTAGCATAGAGACATAATAAGCAAGCTGGACAAAAAACCAAACAACTGAAAATCAGCACTTAGCTTATCCTGAAAGATCTGGGAGCAGGTAAGCAGGAACAAAACAGAGCACATCTGAATACATTGATAGCCGGCAAGGAAATGACAGAAAGGCCAGGTAAAATAGGAAACACCCAGCCTCTGATGGACAGGTGGAAACCAAAGGCCGCAACCCACCAAAGTCACCCAGTACCAGCAGTAACCACCAGAGGGAGCCCACAAACAGAATCCACAACACCTATCACAGCGATCAAAATGTACTTTTAACGAATCTGCCGACTGGCAGATTCGGCGGGCGCACTGAGCATGCGCCCGCCATTTTGGAAGATGGCGGCGCCCAGCGAGGAGGCGGACGGACACCGGGAGCCTCGGTGAGTATAAGGGGGGGGAGATCGGGGCCCGGGGGGGCGTCGGAGCACAGGGGAGTGGCATAGCAGCATGGGGGGAGCGGGCAGGAGCACGGGGCAGCGGAGCACAGGACCGAGGGGAGCGGAGCACAGATCGGTCGCTTGGGGGGGCGATCGGTGGGGTGGGGGGGGGTCACATTAGTGTTTCCAGCCATGGCCGATGATATTGCAGCATCGGCCATGGCTGGATTGTAATATTTCACCAGTTTTTCAGGTGAAATATTACAAATCGCTCTGATTGGCAGTTTCACTTTCAACAGCCAATCAGAGCGATCGTAGCCACGGGGGGGTGAAGCCACCCCCCCTGGGCTGAAGCACCACTCCCCCTGTCTCTGCAGATCGGGTGAAATCGGAGTTAACCCCTTCACCCGATCTGCAGGGACGCGATCATTCCATGACGCCACATAGGCGTCATGGGTCGGATTGGCACGGGTTTTCATGACGCCTACGTGGCGTCATGGGTCGGGAAGGGGTTAAAATGCGGAATTGCAGGGGATTCCACACACCTAGAAGTCCATTGATCTGCTTACTTCCCGCACGGGGCTGTGCACACCATGCGGGAAGTAAGCAGATTATGTGCGGTTGGTACCCAGGGTGGAGGAGAGGAGACTCTCCTCCACGCACTGGGCACCATATAAGTGGTAAAAAATAATTAAAATAAAAAATAGTCCTATACTCACCCTCGATGTCTTCCCGCCTCTCCGCTACATGCTGCCGTTCGGTTCCTATAGCTGGTGTGCGGTGAAGGACCTGCCGATGACGTCACTTTCTTGTGATTGGTCATGAGCGGTCATGTGACCGCTCACGTGACCGTGACGTCATGGAAGGTCCTGCGCGCACACACCAGCTATAGGAAGAGGAACGGATGCCGCCGAGGAGATGTCTGGGTGAGTATAAGCATTTTTTTTATTTTTTTATTATTTTTAAACATTCTATCTTTTACTATAGATGCGGCATAAGCAGCATCTATAGTAAAAAGTTGGTCACACTTATCAAACAGTATGTTTGACAAGTGTGACCAACCTGTCAGTCAGTTTTCCAAGCGATGCTACAGATCGCTTGGAAAACTTTAGCATTCTGCAAGCTAATTACGCTTGCAGAATGCTAAAAAAAAACGCGAAAAAAACGGAAAAAAAACGCAAAAAAAAATTGCGGATTTCTTGCAGAAAATTTCCGGATTTCTTCAGGAAATTTCTGCAAGAAATCCGGACGTGTGCACATACCCTAAGAGAAGTGAGACTATGGAACTCTCTGCCGTATGATGTTGTAATGAGTGACTCATTGCTTCAATTTAAGAGGGGACTGGATACCTTTCTGGAAAAGTATAATATTACAGGGTATATATATTAGATTCCTTGATAAGGCGTTGATCCAGGGAACTAGTCTGATTGCCGTATGTGGGGTCGGGAAGGAATTTTTTTCCCCATGATGGAGCTTACTCTTACCACATGGGTTTTTTTTGCCTTCCCCTGGATCAACATGTTAGGGCATGTTAGGTTAGGCTATGGGTTGAACTAGATGGACTTAAAGTCTTCCTTCAACCTTAATAACTATGTAACTATCTATGTAACTATATCTGGTATCACCATGAGCACTAAATACGAAATTTATTCAACGCAATTCGAAATACAAAATTACTTCTTCCTCGGGATTGACCACATGTACAGTGGGGAAAAAAATATTTAGTCAGCCACCAATTGTGCAAGTTCTCCCACTTAAAAAGATGAGAGAGGCCTGTAATTGACATCATAGGTAAACCACAACTATGAGAGTCAAAAACAAATCCGGAAAATCGCCTTGGCTGATTTGGCAAGATTTATTTTGCAAATTATGGTGGAAAATAAGTATTTGGTCATTAACAAAAGTTAATCTCAATATTTTTTTATATATCCTTTGTTGGCAATGACAGAGGTCAAACATTTTCTGTAAGTTTTCACAAGGTTGGCACACACTGTTGGTGGTATGTTGGCCCATTCCTCCATGCAGATCTCCTCTAGAGCAGTGATGTTTTTGCCTGTTGCTGGGCAACACAGATTTTCAATTCACTCCAAATATTTTCTATGGGGTTGAGATCTGGAGACTGGCTAGGCCACTCCAGGACCTTCATATGTTTCTTACAAAGCCACTCCTTCATTGCCACGGCAGTGTGTTTGGGATCATTATCATGCTGAAAGACCCATCCATGTTTCATATTCAATGCCCTTGCTGATGGAAGGAGGTTTGCACTCAAAATATCATGATACATGGCCTCATTCATTCTTTCATGTACATGGATCAGTCGTCCTGGTCCCTTTGCAGAGAAACAGCCCCAAAGCATGATGCTGCCACCCCTATGCTTCACAGTAGGTATGGTGTTCTTTGGATGCAACTCAGCATTCTGTCTCCTCCAAACACGACGAGTTTTGTTTCTACCAAACAGTTCTAATTTGGTTTCATCAGACCCAGGGCCAGACTGGCCATAATGGCAATTCTGGCAAATGCAAGAAGGGCCTGTCAGGTCATGGGCTGCCTTGTCTGCTATGTTGTTAACAGAATCGGTGTTCTCAAGATACCCATACTGCTAAGAGTTGTGATGGAACACAAAGTTGCTGACTCAGTCACTTATCTCAGCAGGCCATGGGTATCATTAGAAATATTGGTCTTGTAGAAAATCTTCCTTTCCTCCATCCAGGGTAATATTAGTAATATATCCCATCTGGTTCATGGGGATGGGGACAACATGGGCCTGGTGAGATCTTGCGTGGAGCTCCAGACCAACGGAGATTATCAGTGGTCTTGAATGTCTTCCATTTTCTTATTATTGCTCCCACAGTTGATTTCATCACACCAAGCTGCTTGCCTATTGCAGATTCAGTCTTCCCAGCCTGGTGCAGGGCTACAATTTTGTTTCTGGTGTCCTTCGACAGCTCTTTGGTCTTCACCATAGTGAAGTTTGGAGTCAGACTGTTTGAGGTTGTGGACAGGTGTCTTTTACACTGATAACAAGTTCAAACAGGTGCCATTACTACAGGTAATGAGTGGAGGACAGAGGAGCCTCTTAAAGAAGAAGTTACAGGTCTGTGAGAGCCAGAAAGCTTGCATGTTTTTAGGTGACCAAATACTTATTTTCCACCATAATTTGCAAAATAAATGTTGCCAAATCAAACAAGGTGATTTTCTGGATTTGTTTTCTCATTTTGATTCTCATAGTTGTGGTCTACCTATGATATCAATTACAGGCCTCTCATCTTTTTAAGTGGGAGAACTTGCACAATTGGTGGCTGACTAAATATTTTTTTCCCCACTGTATATCAGAGAATAGGTTCACATGCTTGGCCTCAGCTCCATTCGTTGTCTGTGAGACTGATAGAAATAGCTGAGTGCTGTGTTCAGCTTTCTCCGTCAGTCCAATAGGCAGTGAATGAAGTTGAGCATGTGAACCTCCACTCTGTACAAGAAGGTGCTTTGTAGAGCCTGGTCCTTGGTTTCTACAGAGCTGTTCTTGGGATCGCTAGAGGTCCCAGTAGTCAGTCGCACAGTTATCAGTAAGTTTTACCCTATCCTTTGTATAACAGCTCCCTCACACGAGCTTATAACTCAGACAACTGCTATCCAATTTTTTATTGGATGGCAGTGACGCAGCCCAATATTATTCTATGGAGGGGTGCAGATCTGCAGTTTCTTTCTCATGCTTATTCGTCATGAGAAAAAAATTGCAGCATGCTGCGAGGGGCTCCACAAATTGGATCACACGCACCAATTCAAGTTTCTGTCATCCAAGTGCAGTCTGACATCAAGCAATGGAGAAGATGGAGAAATTAAAGGCTGAGTCACACATAACGATATCGTTAACGATATCGTTGCAAAGTCACGCTTTTGGTGACGTAGCAACGATCCTGCTAACAATCTCGTTATGTGTGACAGTGACCAACGATCAGGCCCCTGCTGGGAGATCGTTGGTCGATGGGAATGATCAGGACCTTTCTTGGTCACTGATCACCCGCTGTCATCGCTGGATCGGCGTGTGTGACACCGATCCAGCGATGTGTTCACTTGTAACCAGGGTAAATATCGGGTTAATAAGCACAGGGCCGCGCTTAGTAAACCTATATTTACCCTGGTTACCATTGTAAAAGTTAAAAAAAAAACAGTACATACTCACATTCTGATGTCTGTCACTTCCCCCGGCGTCCACAGGGTTAAAACTGCTTTCGGCAGGAGCACTGCTAATATGCACACGCTGCTGCCGAGAGCTTCCCTGCCCTGACTGTGTCAGCGCCGGCCGTAAAGCAGAGCACAGCGGTGACGTCACCGCTGTTACTGCCGGCGCTGACACATTCAGTGCAGGGAAGCTCTCGGCAGCATCGCGTGCATAGCAGCGCTCTTGCCGAAAGCAGTTTTAACCCTGTGGACGCCGGCGGGGGACGTGACAGACATCAGAATGTGAGTATGTAGTGTTTTTTTTTTACTTTTACAATGGTAACCAGGGTAAATATCGGGTTACTAAGCGCGGCCCTTAGTAACCCGATGTTTACCCTGGTTACCCGGGTGCTGCAGGGGGACTTCGACATCGTTGAAGACAGTTTCAACGATGCCGAAGTCGTTCCCCTGATCGTTGGTCGCTGGAGAGAGCTGTCTGTGTGACAGCTCCCCAGCGACCACACAACGACTTACCAACGATCACGGCCAGGTCGTATCGCTGGTCGTGATCGTTGGTAAGTCGTTTAGTGTAACGGTACCTTAAGTTTTCCGTCTTATCCACATCTGTGATACGATTCGCTCATCCGAGAGAATTGGACCACAGTAAACTGACACGCTGATCAAACTCTAATCAAAGTTTTGTCGGAGTGCTATTACCATAATCGAGCCAATTCTCTCTCTCTCTTCTATCTTGGGATTAACCCTTTAATTGCAATAGAGTTCTAGATTTGTCTTACTCATTGAAGTCATTAAACATTTAATTTTGATGTTCTTTATTTATATCTGGAAAAGTTGGGTGATAATCCATATGACTAAAATATTACAGCCTGTCACACAGGGGTTTTCTTTGGGGAATCCTAAATTGAATAAATACAAAAATCAAATAGATTAATAGCGAGAAAGAGATATGAGATAGATAGATAGATGATAGATAGATGTATAGATAGATAGATAGATAGATAGATAGATAGATAGATAGATGTATAGATAGATAGATAGATAGATAGATAGATAGATAGATAGATAGATATGTGATTGATAGATATGTGATAGATAGATCTATAGATAGATAGATATGTGATAGAGAGATAGATAGATAGATAGATAGATAGATAGATAGATAGAGATAGATAGACAATAGATAGATAGATGTGAGATAGATAGATATATGGACAGATAGATAGATAGATAGATAGATAGATAGATAGATAGATAGATAGTATATACTGTAGGTACATATGTGTATGTAAGTTCTACATAAAGGATTTTTTTTCTTCCCCCATAAATCTGGTGCTGTTTGCTCCACAGACATTGACAAATAGCCAAGACTGCCAGGAATCACCCAGCATTCCCCTCTCTGCAGATCAGGTTCATTTCGTAAAAATTAGTTGGAAAATGGGAAAAAAAGAAAGAAATTAAAAGAAGGTTCTATGATGCGCAGTCTATTAACGCTCCATTATTTCCCCCAGAACGTGATAAATGGCCCTGGAGAGACCAGTGGGCTCGGCCCCCAGAGTTCCCGCTTCATCCCCCCTCTGTCCCTTGGTGATTGATTGGAGGGAGGGTGGATGCTGAGTGGAGCTGGATGAAGACTGATGTTTCCTCCACTTAACACCCCTACCAAAAAGTTTCTATTACCAAGGGAAAGAGCTAACCATGAGATTACAGAGCATGCACTGAGCAGTCACATGTACGCAGCTCCCTGTAATGTATATTGATAATTAGGTCAGAGATCTGTACAGATAAATTAAACTGTCAAATATGTTATAGGCTCTGCGTTAGTTATACGTTATCTCCTGCTTTTATTATGTATCCTCACACACGATTGTGCTCCTCTTCTATACACTCATGTATTCATTTCATCATGCTCAGGCAAAACAGTATACCTCATAGTAACTGCTCTGGAGAGTACAGAAATGGCTAAGAGTAACATGTAGTATTTGTATTTCCTAACAGATAGTGTTACAATGTGGCCCCGGGGGGTTCATGTTGGGGATCGTAGCTGCTGAGATTATTGCAGTAGCTGTTCCACGGACAGGATCCGTACATTGCTTACTAATATGTCACCACGATCCTCCTTTCAACGCTGGCCCGTGGCCGGCGTTCTTAGGAGAGCTTTATATTTGCTATACATGGTGTTGAAGCAACTTCAAGTCTCCTAAGGGGACTATTAAATGCAGTAAAAAGTGTAAAGAAAAGTTTTAAAAAATATTTAAAAAACAGAAATGTTCAAATCACCCCCTTTTACCTCATTAAAAATAAAACCAATAAAACCAAATAAAAAATACACATTTTGTATCACCATTTCAGAAATGTCCGATCAAAATATAAAATAACTTAATCTAATAGGTAAACTGCGTAATAAGAAAAAAATCAAAGCTCCAGAATTACGTGTTTTTGGGTCGCCACAACATTGCAATAAAATGCAATGAGAGGAGATCAAAACATCATATCTACCCCAAAATGGTATCATTAAAAATGTAAGCTCAAGGTGCTCAAAGTAAGCAGTCACACAGCCCCAGAGCCCAAAAATCAGAACACTACTGGTCTCGGAAAGTCACGACAAAAGCAAAAAAAAAAAGTCTAAATTTTTCTAAATAAAAAAAAATATATATATATATGTTTGGTATCTGCAAACTCGTACTGACCTGGGGAATGGCATTGCTAGGTCAGTTTTACCATATAGTGAACATAGTAAATAAAATAAAAAAGGCATTGTACTTTTTTTGCAATTTCACCGCACTTGGAAATTTTCCTGTACACTGTGTGGCAGAATGAATGGTGTCATTCAAAAGTACAACTCATCCTAAAAAAACAAGCCCTCATATGGCTATATAGCTGGAAAAACAAGTTATAGCTCTTGGAAGAAGCGGGAGGAAAAAGCAAAAACGAAAAACAGAAAATCGCCTAAGGGTGAAGGGGCAAACCAAGAGGTGGCAGAGGAAAAAAAGGGATGTGACATAAGGAATCATGCTAATATGTCTAGCAACAGGCACCAAATCTATCACAAAGTGTGAGTCACTATGATGAATTTAGTGCTTTTTTGCCTGGTCTAGGTTTAAGCCTATTTTAAGAGCATAATTGTATATTTCTCTCATTATGATGTATGTTGTATGTTGTAATAAAACATTTGAGTAATATTTAACAATCTATAATGTTTCTTATAAAAGGAAACAATGAAAATGGTTAGAAAAAATGAAAAAATTGCAAGAAATGTATAAGAAGTTATTATTATTATCATCATTATTATTATTAAAATTATTATTGTTATTATTAATAACAAGAAAGGTAATAAAAATACTGCGTGCAAAAACAATTACACTCATATCTCCATTGATCATATTGTTCTTTAGATTTTATTTTTCTTTATTGATAAATGCCCCCTTCCCATCCAATATGCCACGACTGTGATGTATGGCCGTGTGTATTTGGGAGAACGGATTGAATTTTCTAAGTTAATCATTAGAAGAGAACGAAGAATTTTGGGGGGAAATCACAGAACTCCAGTTTGGGGCAGTTGGGAACAAACGATGGAAAAGTGCTGTGCTTGTATTTTCTATTTCCAAAATGACACAAAAGGGAGAGAGAGCCAAGTGCTTTGAGAATAATGCTGCAATCTACACAAATAATGCATCCAATAGTTACTAGAAAGTAAGGATGTGTTAACCCCTTCTAAATGTACTAAACGGAGGAAGCAGAACGGAACACAGAGGACACTAGTGCTGGGAAAAAAAATAAACAGTACTTAAATTCATTATAGAGGCAATTAGACCCTTTATCCAGAAGAACAGGGGGGCCCAACATATAAAACCAAAATTTTAGCCTAAATGGTGCAAAATATTTCACAGAGCTCTACAGAAATTGCTGCTATTTAGACCTTGTCCTAGGTGGAACTACCTCCAACTTCCCACTCCCAGGCATAGATGCTAAGGACATTTAAACTTTCGCTATGAGTTTTTTGGAAAGTGAGAGAAAACCCTTGCACACAAGGCGAGAACTTAAGAACCTCCTGCCTATATTGTCCCTCATAGGATTCAAATCCAGGACACCAGCGAAACAGTGAGCTACTGAGCACCCATACATCTTGGACCTTGCTATCTTGCAGAACGCTAGATCTTTTGGGTGTCCACCACCCATTATTGTACACCACTCAGGTTTACACAACCCATAAGTCTTGCTGTGTACCTGTAAAGTGGAAAGAACAGCAGTAATGACCAAGCTGCTGTCCAGTTACGCTCTGGCACTTTACAGACAAACAGTGTCCCAGTGTGCTATCAAGTGTGAGATGCATCACACTCACTTGTAGGCCACAGGTCTTCACTGCCTCTAGGCTTCCCTCCTCAGGAGCCGCTGCAAACAATTCAAGGAAACGCCAAGTTCTTTACTACAGGCAAATGATTATTAGTCAGTTCAAATTCATTAGGTGGTGACATGTGGGATAGGCCACAGCATTTCATGTTTCTTCCATCCTTAGTACAGTACTACTTCAGCTATGCTACTTGTTCTTTCTGGATTACCCCTTAGCTCATTGATTCTATCAGCTTCAGGGATTTTCTATCCACTTCAGCAGAACACCCCGGACCGGCCACCTGCCCCCCATGTAATTTTACATCCACCAATCAAGAGATGTCAGATGCACAGGCCAGCTCCTTGGTGCCTGGCCTAAACCTTATGCTCTAGACATTACAGGAATGTGCACCAGGGATATCAGTACAGCATCCCACTGCCTCGAACGATTGGCCCATGCTGCCCCTAACAGCCCACTGCACCTGAACTTGAACTTGACTTGCACTTCTCTAGCCACTCACTAACAGGAAGTGTCCTTCTTTTATTTACAATAGTTCCCACCCACTGGGCTAGTTCTATCATTAATTATTTCCTATCCTATAGACTAAACCTATTGTTTTATCCTATGTTCTATGCTGTTGCTAAATGACTTACTATATAAACCACACTTATGTTACCTAAAGCTGTTCCTAGGCTTTTCTTGCACTATACGCTATTCACATCATACATTAACTCTCCACATGACTCATATGCTGTGCACTACCATAACACATTACATAAGACTCCCATTATTACATGACACTATGCACACTGCTCGATTGTTGTCTTTAGGGGCAGAAAGAGGGTAAGACAGTCCACATTCCTACATTCCCTTGCCTACATTGGACGCATCTTACTTACTAACTTTCATGGCTTTATATGGTGCTACCTGTCGGTAACAAGAGGTCATAAAGGAGAAAGAGACCTCGAGAACTACTGTCCACCTACTTACTGAAGTCATCCGTCTACAGTGAAGGATTTACTACTGAAGACGTGTAGCAATAGGACAGGATACATCCTCCAATCCATCTTACACTAGCAGCTCTGTTAAAAATTACACCGTAAGAATCACAAGTAGCAATAAAGATGTTAAATAAGAGAATCTTAAAATAGTAGAATGAGGAAATGGATTGTAGGAGATCAGCAAGCTGACAATAGAGACAGGTGGCATTGCTTTGTGGATGCAGGACAGTCAGTGACATGGGGGACAAGAGATGACTTCCTAAACATGTAGGGACATTCTGTGCTAGGTTATACAGTAACCGCATCATATCCACACAGGCTCTGCGGACAGGAACATTGGTCTCTATCCATCACTCCCCTGGCTTTCTCATCACTCACAGTGGCCACTCAAATAGATCATTTTTCAAAGTCTGAAGCTCATATTGCATGATCCACTCATCGAAGTGTTAAACCTGTGTCTTATTTCTATTCAGAATCATATGGATTTACAAGCGAAACTCATTTTGGGAAATTTCTCTTGCACCAGCTTTTTTCATCATCTCCGTGATATTATTGTAATGGTTTGTTAAAAAAAAAACAGCAGGTTTAGTGTGAAAAATGGACATGTGTAGGGGTGGACATACTATTGGTGCAACCTACGGAGCTGCAGATGGCTCCAAAGAGGACAGCAGACCAAATAACTCCAAAGCAGGGGAAATTGTGCATTATGATGAGCTATTGGATTGCAAAGGGCCAAATACTGTTCTTGCACAGGGGCCCTCTTCTGTCTGTGTCCGTCCCTGGAATTATGAGTGCTAAACATTTGCAATTGGTGATGAGCAGTGATGAACCGAAGTTGGTCTTCACCCAAAGGCTGAGGCTTATGATGTTATCACTAGGGTACAGTATCGCCAGAGGGGTCAGTACACTGGATAGTAGTCTTTATGGGGGGATTCCACAACTAGATTATTTCGTCTGTATGAACATATATTGTCTCTCTCTCTCTCAATGGTTGCCAGGTGGCCCAATCACTAACTTCATTGATGATTATAGACCAATAATTATCCTCTGTTCCCCTTGCATTGTGACTACAAATCTGTAAGCACCGGTAGGGGTGAAATAAGGTTGTTTTGTAGCTCTTGACTTCCATATGTGGTGTTTTCACATTGAAGTTTTTAAAGAGCGAGAGATAAGGTGCCAGATGAGTCTGTCAGTGTCTCTCTCATAGAGAACACAAGTCGAGTGCTCCTGTATGGAGGAGTAATAGAGAACACTGTTTGCACAACAGCTATCTAATGGGCATGCAGGCTTTTTTTTTAGCAATGACTAATAGAAGACTATTAGAAACTGTCAGGTTGGATTTTTATGCTATTTAAATTTTCTTTTTGTTTGTTTAAAAGCACCTTTATGAACTTAGTCTGGCATTTTAATGTTCAGATTAAAGTCAGCTTTAGGATCCATTTTTTTTCCATTGACATACACTAAGTTCACAAAAGTTCCCTTTTTTTTTACAATTTACAATTTTATAGAGTGTTTAAATGGAAAAGAACTAACACAAATGTGAAGAAAGCCCTAAAGGTATTTTTTTTTATTTTGTGCTCGTTAAAGTGACTATCCAGTCCAAATTGTAAATTTGTCAATACTTGACAAATGATGGCTTAGCAAAACTGTACCGGGTGGGCTATTTATTCTGCTGTCGTTCTAGCATCCTGCTTGCATCTTCCCATAATGGCCACTGATATCTGTCACTTTCAACAAAACTTTCCAGAGAGCTCCTTGTAGTGTAGATGACATATCTCCTCCAACATTTATATTCGAAAGATACCGTATTCATGGTAATATATAAAGAAAGTATAGCTGACTAATTTAAAATGTGTGACAACGCGAACTTCTTAATTCTCCTGACAGTATTTTTATCTATACATATGAGTCGCCTGCCAGGGCCGTGGGGTACTCGGTACCGGGTCCTGCGGTTCACAGGGGGATATCACGGTGGCTGAGACCCGGTCCGTGGCCCTGGGCGCCCATGTAAAAGGGAAAGGTCTTTAAAGGGATAAAGTTTATGCTCGTGACGCCACCTGTGGTATTCGGTCAGGGTGACCGACGCTGCTTTAAGGGGTCCGCTGGGGTGATGTTATGGCAGGTAGATGGTATACCTTCCCACAGGTGAAGTATATCCCCAGGGCTTCCCGGTGTGTAGATGGTGAATGGTGAATGGCGCAGTAAAGAACGAGGAAACAGGTGGAAATCAGTAGCCTTCCCTTGCGCTGCAGTGGTGTAGTCCCTTACTGCCTATGGCTTCACATAAGGGTCTCACAGATGCGATGTTTCGCTCTCTCTGTCCCCCATATAGGATAGGACAAAACCCGTATGACTGGTGACTTGAGCCTGTTTACAGGGTCTCTTAGATAACCTGGCTCTGTGGGTGTCACCGTGCCTCCTGGGTGTAGGTGCGGACAGGTAACCTGCAATTAGTTGTCCTGCCGGTTTCTGGAATAAGGCATAGAGGTCCTTGCTCCCTTGGTGTTCTGGCTACCGGGATTCTGTGCCTCAGAAGGAGGCACCCTCGGTGTTCTGGCTACCGGGATTCTGCGCCTCAGAAGGAGGCAGCCTGTTCGGGGATGGTCCCCTTCTGGTATCCTCTCCTTTGCTTCGACTTCCTTCACGCTCACTGCAATACAATTCTGCCTTTCAATGTCTCTTTCTGGGAGCTGCAGCTCTGAGGGCATGCACAGCTCCGTTGACCCTCTGTCCTCCTCAGATTACTGTCTGGAACTTTCTGACTGACTAACTTTCCCTACAGACTACCAGTTATATATATGGGGAGTGACCTAATAAATAGGAGCAAAAGCTCCCCCTGGTGGCCTGGAGTGTGAATGTGTTGCATGTTTGTGATAACTGGATGCAGTTATCCTTTCTTGCCTCCAAACGTAGCATCACTCTCCCCTGGAGGAAAGCAATACCACTGCGACGACCAGGACCCTGGGGCGCCGCACATACCTCACACAACTCCAGATATTGCTCCAAATGGAGACACATTATACGCATTGTAACTAAAGCCCCTCTATATATTTTAGATGGCTTTGTTCATCTGAAAGCCATCTCTCCCAACTCCCACACACAGGGGCGGCTGCTTGGTGAAACACTACTGAGTTCCCTATGAGAGAGCCACTGTCAGACTTATGTCTTAGAGACCAAAAGAACTGAAGTCGTAAATCAGACATGTCAGAGCATTGTCTCCACCGACATCATCTGTTGGAAAAGATATCAGGGCCCCCACATACAGTAGACTGTCATTCGAACTTGTCGACATCGGTGGGTTCAGCAGACATTAGTCTAGTGTGTACGGTGGCCTTCATACACTTTTCACATATGTGTGACACTACTTTCAGGCAAAATTTACATAACATCCATCAACTCTATTGAGAGTTATTGAAAAATCTACATGTACAGGTTCTTGCTTTAGGCATATTAATGGCCTGGTTTTGGTTTGTGGTGTTTTTTCTTTCAAAATCAGGGATGCTCTGCCGTAGGCTTAAAGCATAATGAGATGTTTTTAAAATCCTCCAAAAAAGTTTGCAAACAACATATGAAGAAAGCATTGAATTGTGTGTCATTTTCTATTACAAGACTTTAAAAGTGTAAAAAAATCTGTCTGTGAGGGGGGCTTAACAGTCATGCGGACATATTGGAGCCTGATGATGAATGTTATTATACAGATCCATGCATCAAGCAAGAATGACAAAGGAGGAGATAGAAACTAATGGACTTGAGAGGGCTAGCTGAGAAGTATAACCACATAAAGGATGTTATCATAGACATCATCTATATGCAGCACTCCTTTAGATGTATGACCGGCTTCTTAAAAAGAGTGAATAGTAGTTATGCTTAGAAGCATGGTTCAAGTGGAGCACCTGTGATCAGACGCCAAGAACTTAAGAGCTGCCACTAAGATCAAGGCTTGATTTCCTTACCATTGAGTGGCGCAATATGAGTGTCTGAAAGTTGGATACGTTTTTCTGCTCCGGGAGAGACATATCTCTACAGGTATCTATACAGCCAGAAAAGTTGTAGGAGTCTCAGATGAAGTGCCCTTAGAGCTGGAACCCACATTAATACATTATTCAACTTTTTAGCAGCCACGTGTTCAACAATTATAGTATTATTGACTTTTTCCTCTTATTAATATAGCACCAATAAATTGTGCAGAACTGTATAGGACCTGTCCTAAATTGGTCTTCTAATTAATTTCTCCTATCATACACACATTATCCAATTGTATACAAAGTCTAAGCAAATAATATTAATATCCATCTTTAAGCTCACTGATTTCTAGCAACCATGGCCAGCCATAATGATGCCCCATGAAGACAAGATTACCATAGCCAAAAGATAACACCAAACATTGTGCACACATAATGCAAGGAAGCTGAATTAAGCATGACATATTCCATACTTTATCTGTAATATATGGCCTCCATGCTGAAAAAAACTGTTCTAGCTATATAGCCACCTTAAAACCATTGTGTCTTTCTAGAAAAAGATCACAAAGCATGCCAATCAGTCAGACTCAGCAAAGAATCCAATCAGTAGACTCGCAGAAAAAATATTGAGACCAAGTCCAATTTTTCATGTCAATGTCCCAGTCCAATTATTCAGTGGCCAAGTCATAGGTGTTATGAGGAGATCTCACCACCGGCCGACATAAAGACAGAAAAGGGCCCCAGTGCAAGAACAGTATATGGGCCCAGTCCAATAGCTTATCATAATGCAAAATGTCACCTGCTTTGGAGGTGGAAATGGGCTCCCTTACCTCCTGGGTAACCTCCAGTTGCACAGCTAACACCAATGATATGTTCGCCCCTAGGGTTCACTTGTAGATCGGCTGTAGATGGGTTGAGAGTATTAGCTTCACATGCATAGGCTCTTTTCAACAACATTTCAGCAATATTAAGGCCATGTTCACACTTTGCGGGGACCTCTGCGGGTTCTCCCGCAGCGGATTTGAATTTGAATTAAATTGGGTTCCTAGATACAAGATACATAGATGATAAAACTGGGTCTACAATATATTCAGTACATGCAGCTAAATGTTGTACTACTTCTGAATTTAGAACTTTTCCTGCAGCAATTTACAGAACTTGTTAATTGCTATAATTATTTTCAGTTGTAAGACATTCTAGCACAATTCTCAATTCAATAACACATGAAGGAATACATTGAACATGGATAGCTCCTTACGAGGCAATATTCCATTTCTTGGTCACATTTTTACCCTTTAGCCACGGTGTCACATAATAGAGCAGATGTCCGGCGCTTTCATTTGGACGTCTGCATTTTAAATACAGATAGACAAGCATATGGCAGGTAAATACGTTTTTTGACAAGCAGTGAAGCCCAGTAGCAGTAAGATAGCTCCTCCAATCCATCAGATTTTAGCTAACCTTTGATGTCATTGGCCATTTCCCTTTCTTCTGTAGGCTGACAAGACATCTTCCTGTCCTGCTCATCACTTGCCAATCATTCTATGGAGAAGTGGATGAAATATTAACCAGCAGTTAGTGAATCAGATTGCTGACTAGTACATAAAGATATCACAAAGCCGCCATGTACCCGGCACAGCTATAGACACTGAACACAATGACACACAATCCTATTAACATGGCTCCTTGACTGCTGTCAGGAGTTCTTACTTTACGGGAGGCTATAGAAAAGCCACCGTACAAGTGGACAGATACTTGTCTTAATTATTTTCTGAGTATGTTTCTACCAAATGATTCCAGGTTTACTCATCAATTGACTGAATAGGAAAGCCGTCAGCGCAGTCAGTACCATGTATGATGCCTAATTGGCTCATGTTCCATAATAATCAGACCTAATGACTTATACCCAGTGGGATTATCTATTTCTAATTGGACTAATCAGTTAGGAAATACTTTGGGTTTTCAGGCAATGATACTTAGCATGTCCTCTTTATCATTATAAATAAGTATTGATACAGTTAAAAACCAGGCGTGCACCCGTAATACAATAAAAAGGTAGTAATAAGGCTCTGTTTACACTTGTGTCATGGTGGCCCTCATCACACAGAGCCTAATGATCACCACTTACTTCAGCGAGTTTTGTCTGGATCCCATCAGGGTTTCTAGAATTTTTCAACTACACAAATAATGCTGCAGTCATCAAAAATGTTTCCTATTGTATGTTATGAATGAGAGATGTCTCACCAACCATATTTCTGGAGTCTGGAGTATATGTCACAAGAATTATCCACATGCTGTATCCAATAATGTACATAACATAACACTCTTGGTGGACTGTACCTGTATAGCAGAGGGGAGTGAGTGTGGTGATGAAGCGTCGTCCCCGACGCGCGTTTCGGCGTCTGCCTTCGGAACAATATAGATAGTAAATTAAATTGACCCCCTGACAAAGGCAAACAATTTAATTTACTATGCAGGTACAGTCCACCAAGGGTCTTATGTTATGTACATTATTGGATAAGGCCTGTGGGTAATCCTTATGACATATACTATGCATGTCCTTTTCATAATGTCCCCTTTGTGATATTGGACTCCTTATATATGCACTGGCACATGCCCCTTTGTTTCAAGCACTTATGCTGCCTATAGAACCACCTGTATGCATTGATATAGCCCAATGGTCATTAAACAAAGTATGTTGATACCATTATATTATTGTAAGCTATAGCACACCTGTACTTTAACAAATCTCTTTTCTCATTTAGAGTTATACTTTTATACCAATGTTTATTATTTATAGCAACCATTCATTAAGTATATGCCCTTAATTATACATATTTTGTGAGTGTTGTCCTGAAATCGTTTCGTTTTACTACCAGTTCCATTTTCACCCCACCTCATATTTTTTAATGTATTTGACTAAATAAAGTTGTATATTTTTAATTACAGAATTGGACTTGTACCCTCGGTTCTTCCTTCTTCTTTTGCATGTATGTTCATCGATGAGTCCACAATAGATCAATAAATATAAATGTGGTGTCAGTAGAGGATATCTTCTTCTATTTTCATTTCACATTCTTATTATAATTCCATACCACCTACATGTGTATTCTTTTTTTCATTTACCCTCCCCCTTTCTCTTTTTTTGAACGCTTGTTACTAATTTCATTTATGTATAGTTGAATAAAAAAAAATTGGAAAATGTTACATCATCGAGCAACTTTTTGTTCATGAAAGCCACAGAAAAGGTAAAAGATATAAAAAAGAACATCTTAAATTTTTTACAATATTTATCAACCTGCCTTTTGGAAGCATTTTTAACATAAAAACGGCAACAATTGCAAATGATGAATCCGCCCCTTAGGCTTAGGTTCCTTCACAGATTATATTATAGGGTGTTCTACCCTAGTTATCAGCTTTTGGTCAGGGGGGCCCTTCTAAGGTTGGGTTACGGTTTATTCTTGCCATCAGCACCAGATTTCTTACGCCTCTATTGATCACTACTATCGTCAAAAAGCATCAAGAGCAATTTTTTCGATCTCTCTATTTGAAAGGTACTACAGTGGATGTGCAAAATGATATGAACAATCCCACAGTAAATGATAGGATCTGTTCTCGCATCAGTTTCCCTCTAGGCTATCATTACCATACCTGAGGGGGAAAAACACATGGCTGGGTGAGTGGAAACAAAAGCTAATAGTAAGAATTAGTCAAAATTGGACATTTCTTTACTAAAAATAATTAGTCTTTTTATATATAGCAGCAACATATTCTGAACAACTAGCAATTTAATTATTAAACATAGGAAATGACCTTGATTTTTGCTCTTGTACTTAGGTCATGATTACACTGGCCGACATATTTGTCGATCGCCTGTCGTTTAATAACTGGTTAAGACAGGTAGATCGCCCTTCAGATGCCCACAGAATGATCAGTAATATATTGTTTTGTGCACACAGATTGATATTAGAATATTGATAATAAGTAAGCAAAACAAAAAACATTTCACCCAACAGTCAAGCATTTTGCTCATTCAGCAGCCTGTTTCCACTACTTGATTATCAATACATGACTTTCCTAGGAATATCTAGTCACATTAAACTGCTAGTGGAAACACGCCCTTAGCAAGCACCAAACTTATTGAGACACTCCGGCTCTACAACTGATCTATAAATGATCTATTTACAAGGGGTCTATACATGATAATAGGACAGTACAGATATACACATATATAACAGTATATATAAAACGCAAGAAATCAGCTTCTTGTAGGAAGTAAACCCAACTCCAATCACCAAAGTCATATTCTGGTTTTCAGGCATATTGCTGATATTCTGAAGACTAGAAGAAATGTTTTTTCTTTCGTATAAAACTTTTTTGTCATTCCCCATTAATAAAGTCCTGTAATTGTAAATAAGTTCCGACAAGGGGGCCTGGGTAAGGTTTAACAGCACCCCGCTCCATGCAGGCAGCACCATGCAAGGAGTTCAGCTAGAAGTGAGGGCATCATAAAATGAATGAATAGCTCTCACTCTGCATAATTTTCTAGTTCAATATACGTTCGTATACCCACTAAATGAGGCATGTCACACATTACTGTTTGGCCCGATAGCAACTTTATCATCTCAATCCCAGGCTGGCAAATAAAAAGCAATTCTTGGGAAGTAATTGTACCTAATTAAAAGAAACATTAAAAAAAAGAGTGTAACCAAAGGGAATTTATTTGGGATGGGGGATGGGGACAGAATTAATGCTGAAAGATTGCCCTGGAGCAAATTGCTGCCATCCATGGAAAAAATTAACTCTACATTATCCACAATGTCCTTTAATGGACTGTGGCCTGATTAACCCTGTCACTGCTGAAGGATAACACCGTTATCTTCAAATCCCTTTTTTTAACAAAGAAAATGTGTTACTATTGTCTCATTTTCATTGACTTTATGTCAGTGAAGTTTAACTGAAGACTGAAAATTCAGGGGTGATTGATATTAACCCCTAATATTCACTACTAGATTTAGGGACCTAGGAAGATGGAATATGTGACGTTTTAGAGAAAATACTCATGACATAGAAAAATGTTGGGTTTAGCCATCATAAACATTTATGGCACAAACTCAGTATATTCATCGATGATGATCTTAAGTTGTCCCACAAATAAAATGTCTGGCCACGCTATGTATGATAAATGTATGATCATTAAGGGTCTAGATGCTGAGACTCCTGCTAATCATGAGAACAAAGAACCTAATTCCCCTACGTAAGTGGAGCAGTAGAGAACGTACCTGATCACCACTTCTATAGACAGTGAATGGAGCAGAAAAGAACATATCTGATCACCACTTCTATAGACAGTGAATGGAGCAGTAGAGAATATACCTGATCATGAATTCTATAGACAGTGAATGGAGCAGTAGAGAACATACCTGATCACCACTTCTATAGACAGTGAATGGAGCAGTAGAGAACATATCTGATCACCACTTCTATAGACAGTGAAAGGAGCAGTAGAGAACATTTCTGATCATCACTTCTATAGACAGTGAATGGAGCAGTAGAGAACATACCTGATCATGAATTCTATAGACAGTGAATAGAGCAGTAGAGAACATATCTGATCACCACTTCTATAGACAGTGAATGGAGCAGTAGAGAACGTACCTGATCACCACTTCTATAGACAGTGAATGGAGCAGTAGAGAACATACCTGATCACCACTTCTATAGACAGTGAACGGAGCAGTAGAGAACATACCTGATCATGAATTCTATGGACAGTGAATGGAGCAGTAGAGAACATACCTGATCTCCACTTCTATAGACAGTGAATGGAGCAGTAGAGAACGTACCTGATCACCACTTCTATAGACAGTGAATGGAGCAGTAGAGATCATACCTGATCATCACTTCTATAGACAGTGAATGGAGCAGTAGAGAACATATCTGATCATCACTTCTATAGACAGTGAATAGAGCAGTAGAGAACGTACCTGATCATCACTTCTATAGACAGTGAATGGAGCAGTAGAGAACATATCTGATCATCACTTCTATAGACAGTGAATAGAGCAGTAGAGAACATACTTGATCATGAATTCTATGGACAGTGAATTGAGCAGTAGAGAACATACCTGATCATCACTTCTATAGACAGTGAATGGAGCAGTAGAGGACATATCTGATCATCACTTCTATAGACAGTGAATAGAGCAGTAGAGAACATACTTGATCATGAATTCTATAGACAGTGAATGGAGCAGTAGAGATCATACCTGATCATCACTTCTATAGACAGTGAATGGAGCAGTAGAGAACATATCTGATCATCACTTCTATAGACAGTGAATAGAGCAGTAGAGAACGTACCTGATCATCACTTCTATAGACAGTGAATGGAGCAGTAGAGAACATATCTGATCATCACTTCTATAGACAGTGAATAGAGCAGTAGAGAACATACTTGATCATGAATTCTATGGACAGTGAATTGAGCAGTAGAGAACATACCTGATCATCACTTCTATAGACAGTGAATGGAGCAGTAGAGAACATATCTGATCATCACTTCTATAGACAGTGAATAGAGCAGTAGAGAACATACTTGATCATGAATTCTATAGACAGTGAACGGAGCAGTAGAGAACATACCTGATCATGAATTCTATGGACAGTGAATTGAGCAGTAGAGAACATACCTGATCATCACTTCTATAGACAGTGAATGGAGCAGTAGAGAACGTACCTGATCACCACTTCTATAGACAGTGAATGGAGCAGTAGAGATCATATCTGATCATCACTTCTATAGACAGTGAATGGAGCAGTAGAGAACATATCTGATCATCACTTCTATAGACAGTGAATAGAGCAGTAGAGAACGTACCTGATCATCACTTCTATAGACAGTGAATGGAGCAGTAGAGAACATATCTGATCATCACTTCTATAGACAGTGAATAGAGCAGTAGAGAACATACTTGATCATGAATTCTATGGACAGTGAATTGAGCAGTAGAGAACATACCTGATCATCACTTCTATAGACAGTGAATGGAGCAGTAGAGAACATATCTGATCATCACTTCTATAGACAGTGAATAGAGCAGTAGAGAACATACTTGATCATGAATTCTATAGACAGTGAACGGAGCAGTAGAGAACATACCTGATCATGAATTCTATGGACAGTGAATGGAGCAGTAGAGAACGTACCTGATCACCACTTCTATAGACAGTGAATGGAGCAGTAGAGATCATACCTGATCATCACTTCTATAGACAGTGAATGGAGCAGTAGAGAACATATCTGATCATCACTTCTATAGACAGTGAATAGAGCAGTAGAGAACATACTTGATCATGAATTCTATGGACAGTGAATGGAGCAGTAGAGAACATACCTGATCATCACTTCTATAGACAGTGAATGGAGCAGTAGAGAACATATCTGATCATCACTTCTATAGACAGTGAATGGAGCAGTAGAGAACATATCTGATCATCACTTCTATAGACAGTGAATGGAGTAGTAGAGAACATATCTGATCATCACTTCTATAGACAGTGAATGGAGCAGTAGAGAACATATCTGATCATCACTTCTATAGACAGTGAATGGAGCAGTAGAGAACATATCTGATCACCACTTCTATAGACAGTGAATGGAGTAGTAGAGAACATATCTGATCATCACTTCTATAGACAGTGAATGGAGCAGTAGAGAACATATCTGATCATCACTTCTATAGACAGTGAATGGAGTAGTAGAGAACATATCTGATCATCACTTCTATAGACAGTGAATGGAGCAGTAGAGAACATATCTGATCATCACTTCTATAGACAGTGAATGGAGCAGTAGAGATCATACCTGATCATCACTTCTATAGACAGTGAATGGAGCAGTAGAGAACATACCTGATCATGAATTCTATGGACAGTGAATGGAGCAGTAGAGAACATACCTGATCTCCACTTCTATAGACAGTGAATGGAGCAGTAGAGAACGTACCTGATCACCACTTCTATAGACAGTGAATGGAGCAGTAAAGAACATATCTGATCATCACTTCTATAGACAGTGAATGGAGCAGTAGAGAACATATCTGATCATCACTTCTATAGACAGTGAATGGAGTAGTAGAGAACATATCTGATCATCACTTCTATAGACAGTGAATGGAGCAGTAGAGATCATACCTGATCATCACTTCTATAGACAGTGAATGGAGTAGTAGAGAACATATCTGATCATCACTTCTATAGACAGTGAATGGAGCAGTAGAGAACATATCTGATCATCACTTCTATAGACAGTGAATGGAGCAGTAGAGATCATACCTGATCATCACTTCTATAGACAGTGAATGGAGCAGTAGAGAACATATCTGATCATCACTTCTATAGACAGTGAATAGAGCAGTAGAGAACGTACCTGATCATCACTTCTATAGACAGTGAATGGAGCAGTAGAGAACATATCTGATCATCACTTCTATAGACAGTGAATAGAGCAGTAGAGAACATACTTGATCATGAATTCTATGGACAGTGAATTGAGCAGTAGAGAACATACCTGATCATCACTTCTATAGACAGTGAATGGAGCAGTAGAGAACATATCTGATCATCACTTCTATAGACAGTGAATAGAGCAGTAGAGAACATACTTGATCATGAATTCTATAGACAGTGAACGGAGCAGTAGAGAACATACCTGATCATGAATTCTATGGACAGTGAATTGAGCAGTAGAGAACATACCTGATCATCACTTCTATAGACAGTGAATGGAGCAGTAGAGAACGTACCTGATCACCACTTCTATAGAGAGTGAATGGAGCAGTAGAGATCATATCTGATCATCACTTCTATAGACAGTGAATGGAGCAGTAGAGAACATATCTGATCATCACTTCTATAGACAGTGAATAGAGCAGTAGAGAACGTACCTGATCATCACTTCTATAGACAGTGAATGGAGCAGTAGAGAACATATCTGATCATCACTTCTATAGACAGTGAATAGAGCAGTAGAGAACATACTTGATCATGAATTCTATGGACAGTGAATTGAGCAGTAGAGAACATACCTGATCATCACTTCTATAGACAGTGAATGGAGCAGTAGAGAACATATCTGATCATCACTTCTATAGACAGTGAATAGAGCAGTAGAGAACATACTTGATCATGAATTCTATAGACAGTGAATAGAGCAGTAGAGAACATACTTGATCATGAATTCTATGGACAGTGAATGGAGCAGTAGAGAACATACCTGATCATCACTTCTATAGACAGTGAATGGAGCAGTAGAGAACATATCTGATCATCACTTCTATAGACAGTGAATGGAGCAGTAGAGAACATATCTGATCATCACTTCTATAGACAGTGAATGGAGTAGTAGAGAACATATCTGATCATCACTTCTATAGACAGTGAATAGAGCAGTAGAGAACATACTTGATCATGAATTCTATAGACAGTGAACGGAGCAGTAGAGAACATACCTGATCATGAATTCTATGGACAGTGAATGGAGCAGTAGAGAACGTACCTGATCACCACTTCTATAGACAGTGAATGGAGCAGTAGAGAACATATCTGATCATCACTTCTATAGACAGTGAATGGAGCAGTAGAGAACATATCTGATCACCACTTCTATAGACAGTGAACGGAGCAGTAGAGAACATACCTGATCATGAATTCTATGGACAGTGAATGGAGCAGTAGAGAACATACCTGATCTCCACTTCTATAGACAGTGAATGGAGCAGTAGAGAACGTACCTGATCACCACTTCTATAGACAGTGAATGGAGCAGTAAAGAACATATCTGATCATCACTTCTATAGACAGTGAATGGAGCAGTAGAGAACATATCTGATCATCACTTCTATAGACAGTGAATGGAGTAGTAGAGAACATATCTGATCATCACTTCTATAGACAGTGAATGGAGCAGTAGAGAACATATCTGATCATCACTTCTATAGACAGTGAATGGAGTAGTAGAGAACATACTTGATCATGAATTCTATGGACAGTGAATGGAGCAGTAGAGAACATATCTGATCATCACTTCTATAGACAGTGAATGGAGCAGTAGAGAACATATCTGATGATCACTTCTATAGACAGTGAATGGAGCAGTAGAGAACATACCTGATCATCACTTCTATAGACAGTGAATGGAGCAGTAGAGAACATATCTGATCACCACTTCTATAGACAGTGAATGGAGCAGTAGAGAACATATCTGATGATCACTTCTATAGACAGTGAATGGAGCAGTAGAGAACATACCTGATCATCACTTCTATAGACAGTGAATGGAGCAGTAGAGAACATATCTGATCACCACTTCTATAGACAGTGAATGGAGCAGTAGAGAACATACCTGATCACCACTTCTATAGACAGTGAATGGAGCAGTAGACTAGAGAACATATCTGATCATGAATTCTATAGACAGTGAATGGAGCAGTGGTCGCACATGCTCACAACTTCTCCATTCACACAAGAGATATTTGGGCCCATGTTCTCGTGACTGTGGGAGTCCCAGCAGTTTGACCATAAACAATCAGACATTTACCAACAATCTCATGGACAGATATTATATGTTGCTTATGGGAATGGATCCCTAAACTACTGAAATGAAGAGAGCTAGTCAACCAATTTCACTGCTGACCATTTCCCCAGAAGCAAGTGGGGTCAGGATTTCCTCGTTTTATGACAACTGGTGCGATATGTGAGGATGTCAATTTAGCTTTTCAGAGAAGCCATTTACTCTGATGCCTTCACCTGCTTAATAACAATTACTGAATAGCAAATAATAGCAATAAGTGATCGCCATGTAGAAACACGTAAATAATGGGAAAGTTATTGTTTGAAAGCTAATTATTATTTGGCCTTGAATAAGAATTACTTTATAGAAAGAGGCCTTTTCATCCAGAGAACAAAATCACCTTTGATCACTGCTCAATATCTCAGCTTCCTCGACTTTCATGTGTAAAACAACATTTAGGCTGGTCTCACATGTTCAGGGAACATGGACCATGCTCAGACAGCAGTACCTGATTGAACCAGGGGGTCATATATGCCTACAAGGCAGTTAGCTCAGGACAGGAGACCCTGCGGTCTGGCTGGATATTGCGATCCGAACATTTTTCCTGTTTCATCGGTGGGTGAAAACATCTTAAGTCATGCAGAAGTAGATTTTTGCTCCTGGAGCAGCACCACCCTTGTTCATGGGCTAGGTGTGATGTTGCAGTTTAGCCTAATTCAAGTGAATTGGTCTGAGCTGCAATATCAAATACAGTCCATGGAAAAAAGGCGGCTAAAAACTGATATTTTTTTCTGACTTCCTACAATGACTTTCTGGCCACGTTCCCACATTCAGTATTTGGTCAGTATTTTATCTCAGTATTTGTAAGCCAAAACCAGGAGTGGGTGATAAACACAAAAGTGATGACGTGTTTCTATTACACTTTTCCTCTGATTGTCCCACTCCTGGTTTTGACTTACACATACTGAGGTAAAAAACTGACCAAATACTGAACGTTTGAACGTAGCCTTTGTTGTAGACATCCAGGGTGCAATTTATCAATGCTGGCGTTTTATAGTCCAGTCTTAATTAAATGTCTGCTGCAGTGAAATTTGTAAATTCATCAAGAAGCCTAAGGCCAGTCTCACACGTCCAGATTTTTCCGGTACGTGAAGAAACGGTCCCGGAGCTATCCGTGTCCGTGTGTCCGTGTGTGCATGTAGGCCATCAGTGTGTCATCAGTGTGCTGTCCGTGTGTCCGTTTTTCTCATCCGTGTGCTGTCAGTGTGCTGTCTGTGTGTCCGTGCCCGTTTTTTTAAACATTTTTTTCCATTTTAGCCCTATGAATTAAAAAACGCACATGGACGGCACACGGACAGCACATGGACGGCATCTGTGTGCCGTATGTGTTTACACGCACCCATTGACTTTAATGGGTCCGTGTGATCCGTGCGCTCCCACGAACACTGACATGTCTCCGCGTTTTACACACGGACACACGGTCTGTGAAAACACACTGACATCTGCAGAGACACATTCATTTTAATGTGTCTACGTGTGTCAGTGTCTCCGGTACGTGAGGAAACTGTCACCACAAGTACCGGAGCCACTGACGTGTGAAACCGGCCTAAGGCTCTTAATAAATTTGAAGCAGATTTTTTTGGGTGCTGGCAGGCACCAAAGTGGGAAAAAATGCGCTGAGGTACCTTTCCTCTGTAAGGTACTCCACTTTCTGGAAAAAATTATAGTGAATCTGATAGGCAGCATTAGGCCGTGCCCCCTCCTGCTAAGTACTGACCACTTTCCCAAAAGTTGACTTAAATCAATAGTGAAAGGAGGCCAGGAGGCCAATGTAAGGGATTAAACATGCTATACATTGTAAAAGCCATTCCCCAGAAAAAAAAATTGTATCTGTATATACATAAATGATGTCTATAATAAGGAATCTGAACGTTCGGCACATTGCTGTGAGTCTACCATGGGTTACATATGTACTATATATTACATACACATTAGATAGCAGTCAGATAAACGATCACGAAGCCGACAGCCCTCTCCTGACATTGGAACACTTGGCTCAGACAAGAACTCCTGCGCTTTCTACAAGAGAGCTCTGCCTGACTCCTCTGGCAATGGCTTATATCCTGGAGAACAAAAAGATAGGCTCCTCCAAGATCATCAGTCGGCAGAGAGTCAAGAAGCCCCCCATACACATTAGACTGTCAGCCAATCCTGCCGTTACCGACAGATTTTTCTAATGTGTATGGAGGCCTTAAAGTCAGGACTATAAATTAACAATAGTACAACATTTTCTACAACTTTTTACAGAGAAATATGCCTAGAGGAGCTAAGGACAGATTTTTGCAATACAAATGGACCATTTAGAGGCCTTAACCCTTCTGTTGGCCTGAAATTTCCTCAGTGCCAGTTCAGATTAAACCCACATGTTGTTTTTTATAGGCGATATTATTTGAGCACTATATTTAGCTACTATGTCTCGGTAATATATTGAGCTACTCTTTGGACAAGTACGGCTAAATCCTTTGGACACGCTATACCACACTAATGTTATTATTTATCTTTTTACAGCATGACACTAATAAGGAGGAGCTCTGTCCATACTGTACACTGTATGACACTAATATTTTTTTACTGTATGGCGGCATTATTTATCATTATTTTAAAAAAAAATGGTCATACTGCTCCTTGGCCTCCATAGTTCTTGATCTAGTCTTTTGAGAGGCTCCAAATGGAACTTTTTCAATGTATGTAAAATGCACAATGTGGTAAATTATTATATACAGATAGTAATACAATATGTTAATTAAATGAACAAAAAATACATAAAAATAGTAATTAGTGACTTTATTATTAGTTGTGGTTGGGACTCAAATTAACCCTTATGTACTGTATTTTCCTATTATATCCCAAAATATACAACAGAGTCCAATGAGTTAAATGACAGACTCGGCTCTACAACATCTGTACAAGGAACAGCTGTGATGTAATTTACCAATGTCACGTTTATACCGTACTGAGACTCCGTCTTACTGGCTTCTAAAACGAGCAGCGGTTAGAATTCGGTTCGCTGGCGTAAACTTATTTCTGTCTGTAGCTACTGTCTAGATCTGAGCGAGCAAGCAACGGCTATCACATTGCGCTGAAGAGTTAAGAGGCATTTGGCTCGGAGCAGAGAGATAATCAGCAGGCCCAGGATCAAGGAATATAAAACCTTTAAATGTCTTTTATTGATCTCGGGATTTTATAGGGGTGTATAGAACATTCTCCAAAGTGATATCAGATTTAATGAGGATCTGGGAAATACAGATTTATTTTATTTTCATTTAAATAATGTGTAGCAGCATCAGTATGTCAGCATGGACGACCAAAAGTATTTTTTTTATTCCAGCAAAGAGAGCATAGAAATCTACTGTATACAATAACATAAAATACTTACTTAAAAAAACTATAAATAATAAAAATATAAGTCAAATATATTCTAATAAAATATTATAGTATATAAAAAATAATTTGATATAAAATTATTTGGTCAATCAATTTAGTTTCCTTCTAATACATTATTATATAATTAGGAAAAATATTTATAAACAATATAGTTTAAAAAAAAATATTGAACATAGGTCTAAAGTGTATTATAATGTAACCAATTTTCTAAAAGAATACATTTAAAATGTGTTCTACTAAAACATAACATGTGCTATGTTGTATAAATGATACTGTCATATATAACAGATGAAAGCATTAAACATAATTAATTATATTATCTGTATAATGTTAAAAAATATATAATCTGGCAACTGTTTGTTGTGCCACACAGAATGGATTTAATCTGTTGGTCTATCCCATTTATTATGTTAGAGTTATTTTTGTATGTAAGAAATATAAGGGGAAAAAATAATTAGAAATGAAAAAAGTAAGATTAGGTTTACTACAGTCTTATGTAAGACACTGTAAACAATATATTATGTAACATTGTATTATTTTATTTTTTATTTCGCACAGCCTTTATTTTTTATTTTACATCAATGTAAAAAAAAATCTTAAAGAAGCATCAATAAATTTAAAAGCCAGTGTATGCAATCTACCCAAGGAAATTATTTCCCCCAAAGAAAAGCATTTAAAAGTAGCGCCACCTATAGGCAAAAGTAAAAAAAAACAACACATGAAACTGAATGTGATTTATACCATTTAATTCATTATTATGTGACGCAGTTAGATAAAAATAATGAGACACAAGCAAATTAGGAAGCAAAAATTTCACTGCAGGAAACCTGAATGCATAAGTATTGACAAAATGGAATTATCAATCTGATACACATGAAAATTCTGGGCATAATATTTTCCATGATTTTTCTATCTATAGTAGCGATTAAATAATATTTCCATGCTAGTATTCAGTTCATATAATTTCACAATTTGTAACTGAGGGAATTAAAAAAAAATTGAAATGTAAGATAAATATATTTTTTAATTTCTTTTACTATTTTTTATCAATAAGTAATTAAAAGAGAGGGGAAAGGGCAACAATTACTAAATATGGATCAGAGTTTTAATGCATCATTCTATAAATGTATTCATGTAAATTAGCAGGTTCTTCATTTACTAAAGGTACATTGTTTTCCAACCTAAATATAAATGTATGTATATGAAATATGTATATATATAAATATATTCACAGTAGTGGTGGTGATGATGATGTTGATTGTTGTATTTATTATTATATCAGTTTTTATATTATTGTTATTGTTTTTTTGTTTGTTTCTCATTGATTTTGCATTGTAGAAACGTCTCCCAGACCCATGTGCCATAAAGGTTATTATATTCCCCAAGCACTCGCCCCATACTCCTTTTCAATGAAACCCTGCAGCAGGCAATAAACCAGGGCACATGTCCCTGGCCCCTCCGGAGAGGAGTGAGAGACTGATCCATCATTTGCTGGAGACATATTTTAATTACTACAGGGCAGAGCTGGGAGGGTCACATGGAACTGGGAAAGGTGTGTGTGCGGACTAATGTGACCGCTGGAGAATTGAAGAGTCTGGGTTTTAGTAAGAGGCCCATTTAATTAGCTATAATCATCAATATTTTATAATTAGAAGACATCCATCTCTATCATTGCAAAATCATCTCCGTTTTGTATCATTTTCATTTCAAAATACAAATATATTTTTTGGGGGAACAAAACATATAGAAAACTAGTGTTTTAATTAAATATTTTTGCAGTATTAGGTTCAAAAAAGTTTTATTCCACTTCTAAAAATAAAGCTAAATAAATAATGCAAATAATGTATCTTTTTTTTAAGAAAAATAACAGCGCATTTGGTAAATTACATGTAATGAAGGTGGAAAAAGTAACACTTTGATCAGTTGAAAGTTTTTTAGTAGCGGACGTAATTCACATTTTCACTTAATTTAATGGATGACCATACGAATGAATAGCATCTATAAACTTTGACTGTCCTGTCTACAGCTGATCATGGTGCTGGCGAACATTACTTTCGAAGCACCATACTGCCATCTGCTGGCCATGCATGATATTAAATGAAAGTTTGAAAAAGAGTGGGGGAATTTGTCATGACTCATGAGTAGTCATGATGAACTACATACATCATAAAAAGATTTGCACACTTTGTTATCGTCATGTGGTAAAAAAAATATATAGCGGGACAGAACATGTTTCAATCTGTGAATGGCTAAAGTCATGATGATCAGTATGAAAATAACAAAAACATCCTAAACTGCGACATCTCATCTATAACACATGATTGCTACATTGCTATCATTCAACGGAAAAAGGGTTCACCGTGACTGGCTTCAGCGGACTCAATAGAAGACTAGCGGTGGATAATGCTGCTGTATCGGAGAACATCATAACCAAAAACGAAAACTGGAGTACATATCCAAAATAGTATAAAAAGGTATATGTTTATTACATACTATATCAAAGACAACCAATGCATTTTAAATACAATGTCAGAAATTTGTTACATGTTCAGTAAGGAAAGCAAGATAGAACCAAAGAACAGTGTGATCTCCTAATACTGCTACAAGTATATTCCATCATAAAGTGCTTAGTGCTTAGAAGATACATGGGGAAAGAAAACTGAACAGGGTGCTAAGTAAATCAGGTATAGAGGTGTATAGAGGAGTCCAAGATGACCAAAAAATCATCATCATGGATGATTCCCCAACCCGGAGTTCCTTACCCATATTGCAGTATGAAAGAGATCCACACTGTGCTGCCCCAATGCGCGTTTCGCGTCAGCTTCGTCAGGGGGCAGTGCTGCAGTGTGTGCATGGCGGGTTCATATAGAACCCCACTTGTCCCTAATGAGCCACTAATTACGGCGCATTTGTCCGGTCAGTCGCGCCAGGAGCTGCATCGCTTCCGGCATCCACAGCGGCAATGCGGTTCACAGCAACGTCGCGATGACATCACAGGACAGTACATGTCACTTCTGGGCGCCGTCTGTTAATATTCACTTATATGTATACATTGTACTAATGGTGGTTATTACTTTCAAGCCATCTCTGACTATATAGTCTTATTAGATATAAGCACTCACTGCACTTGGAGGTTTTCTCTTTCTTATATAGTCTTTCTGGGGCCAGATCCATGTTTTCACAATAGCTAGCACTGAGTCAATATGGCCCTTTTTTTTCGTTTTTTCTGTCGTCTCATACCTCTGTTGGAACCACAGTGCGCATGTCTCCTGCGGACTGGTCTCTGGAGAATTGCAGACGGCGCCTAGAAGTGACGTGTACTGCCCAGTGATGTCATCGCGACCGCATTGCCGCTGTGGATGCCGGAAGCGATGCAGCTCCTGGCACGACTGACGGGACACATGCGCCGTAATTAGCAGCTCATTAGGGACAAGTGGGGGTCTATATAAACCCGCCATGCACACACTGCAGCACCGCCCCCTGACGAAGCTGACGCGAAACGCGCATTGGGGCAGCACAGTGTGGATCTCCTTCATACTGCAATATGGGTAAGGTACTCCGGGTTGGGGAATCATCCATGATTATCATTTTTTGGTCATCTTGGACTCCTCTATACACCTCTATACCTGATTTACTTAGCACCCTGTTCAGTTTTCTTTCCCCATGTATCTTCTAAGCACTAAGCACTTTATGATGGAATATACTTGTAGCAGTATTAGGAGATCACACTGTTCTTTGGTTCTATCTTGCTTTCCTTGCTGAACATGTAACACATTTCTGACATTGTATTTAAAATGCATTGGTTGTCTTTGATATAGTATGTAATAAACGTATACCTTTTTATACTATTTCAGATATGAACTCCAGTTTTCTTTTTTGGTTATGATTATTCACATTTGGGAGTGTCCTAGTATTTATCTGGTGTGGTCTCTCTATCATTAGCTCCCCCACACGGTGTTGAGCATGTTTGAGAGGGTCACTGTTATGTCCTCCATTTTGGGCAGTATTTATTATTGTATCTGAGAACAGCATATTATAAAAGGTGACATGTTGAGCGCTATTGAGTCGCCCGTCAGGGCCGTGGGGTACTCGGTACCGGGTCCGGTCGCAATTAAAGGGGTGGTCACGGTGGCAGAGACCCAGTCCGTGGCCCTCGATGCCCAAGTAAAAGGGAAGGTCTTTAAAGAGGTTGTGGAAATAAGGAAAGTTTGTGACACCACCTTTGGCTCTCAGTCAGAGGTGACCGACGCTGCTTAAAGGGGTCCTCTGGGGGCGATGGTGCTGCAGCAAAGATTGTGTCGCTTCCCACAGGTGAAGCGGTGTCCCAAGGGCTCCTGGTATATTTGGCAGGGATGATGAATGCCGCAAATAATTGGAGGACACGGGGTTGCAGTCTTTACCTGGTTTACTGAGATGGTAGTCAGCCTCAGTCCAGGGTACCGGTAACAGGTGTAGCTGGAGTCCAGGCAGCCTGAAGACAGGTGGAAATCCCCTTGACAGGTCAGTTTGGGAGCCTTCCACTATGCGCTGGTCTGTAGTCCCTTGCTGCCTGTAGCTCTCTAACAAGGTCCTCTTCCCTGTCCAGGGACAGTACCTGCATGGTAGGCAACTTGAGCCGTCTCTTTTGGGTCTCTGTTCACGGTGATTCTGGACACTGATTATGTGGGCAAGTCCCTTTTAGTTCCCTGCCCTCCGGTTCTGCCGTGGGACCTGTAGTTCCTCACGACCTCAGGCTCCCGGTACCCAGTTTCTGTGCTCAGCTTAGAGAGGCCCAGTAGCAGTCCTCCTCTAGCTCCTAAGTACTTCTGTGCTCCTTCACTGTCTGCTACCAACTGTCAACTCTTCCTAACTGCCTAGCAACTGCCCAGCAATTAACTCCTTCTCCTGACCAAAGAGAGAGCAGCTCCCCTGAAGTCAGGTGTAGAGCTCCCCCTTCTGGCCTGAAGTCAGAATGGTGTTGTATGTGCTAATTACCTGTTAAAAGGAATCCTCCATGTCTTCCAAGCGTGACATCACTCTTCCCTTGAGGAAAGCAATACCACTGTGACAACCAGGACCTTGGGGCATCACACTATTATATATAGGTTTATGTGATTTGGAGTAGGACTTTTCAGTAAATCCTGCCATGACTCCTAGTAGAGGCAGTGAGAGTCCTGCTGACCCCGCCCACAGAGCCTGATTGACCGCTGACTTGGTGGGCATATTGGGAGGAATGTCAGTCAGTCCATACGCAACACTCACTGTCTCTTCTACAATTTCAGTCTACATTTACTCTGGTTTTGATTCCAAAATCCTGCTCTAAATTATATAAAACTATTTTGTCATAGAGGGCAGCTTCTATCTGTTTATAATATGTTGCTCTTATTTAGGTGTTTGGATGCAACAGCGAAGACAATGAGAAGACAGTGGTTCTTAACCCCTTTCTGACCTCGGACGGGATAGTACGTCCGAGGTCAGAAGCCCCGCTTAGACTGATTGACTATTTTTTCATCTGTTGCACTCATTCAAAAGTATAGCGTGGTAAATACAGTCCACACATGAGCTATCTATATGTGATTTGCGCTTTAATGAGCTTTTCTCTGGCGACGATGTCTTTGCCTTTCCGGCAGTGATGCTAAGGCTCTGAGTATTACTTATCTGTCACCTATATAATATTTATTGCTCTAAGATGAAATTACAAACCATCTTTATTAATGAATTCCTCTGAGCACTATTATCATCTCTAGTCCACATTATATACCAGGGCCAATTGATTACAAGCTCTTCAGTGCTATCTCTGCACTAATAGCAGCACTTTTAGTGTACATTAGCACACTTTTTCTTTTTCCTTTGTGGTGTTTTTTGGTGGTGGCTATTGGTAGGGACACCTGCTAGGGTCTTTAGGGTCAGTCTACGGTGAGCGGGGGCGCCATATCGTGTCCCAGGGTGCCAACCTCCGCTGTCAAGAAGGGAATTGTTTAGGGGTAGGCACTTCTATCTTCCCTAGTCCATTCCATATATTTTTTCGCCGTTATCATATATCCTAGACCAAATATCCCTGCAGGATCCCCACTATTGGTTTCTATACATATATGGTTGTTTTGTTTTAATTAATTATATTAAAGCATATTTTTTAGGTCTGTTAGTTTAATTTTGGTTTTTCTCAAACTCAGCCAAAGGAAGGAACTTCGACCACTCCTCCTGGTTATCCGAAACAAAGCAGCGTAAGTACTGTTCCAAATTTTGGTTCATACGCTCGGTCTGACCATTTGACTGAGGATGAAACGCAGAAGAATGAGACAACTTGATCCCCACCTGTGAGCAAAATGCTTTCCAAAATTTTGCCACAAACTGAGACCCCCTATCAGAAACTATGTCAGACGGAACCCCATGAAGTCTGACCACCTCCTGCACAAATACCTGAGCCAGAGTCTTAGCGTTAGGCAACGAAGGCAAAGACACAAAATGCGACATTTTTGAGAATCGATCAACAATCACCAAGATGACCGTGTTCCCAGCTGAGGAGGGCAAGTCAGTGATAAAATCCATGGAGATCTCCGTCCATGGCTTACTAGGTACCTCGAGAGGAAGCAGAGTGCCAACAGGACGGGAGCGGGGCATCTTAGTCCTAGCGCACGTGGTGCAAGCCGACACGTATGGGACCACGTCCTGTCGGATCTTGGGCCACCAAAACCGACGTGACACCAACTCCAAAGTACCCCTAACCCCTGGATGGCCAGCCAGGACGGTATCATGATGCTCCGCCAAAACCTTTAAGCGGAGATGAAGCGGTACAAACGTTTTGTTGATGGGAAGCTCAGATGGTACCTCCTCCTGGGCCTCGGCAATCTCAGCCTCAACCTCGGTAGTGAGAGCCGAAACCACAACACCCTTTTGGAGGATGGGTACTGGATCTTCCCGAGGCTCTCCCCCCAGAAAACACCTGGACAGGGCATCCGCCTTAGTGTTTTTAGAACCAGGTCTGTAAGTGACAACAAAGTTGAACCGCGTGAAAAAAAATGCCCAGCGAGCCTGCCTGGGAGACAGACACTTGGCAGACTCCAAATAAAGCAAATTCTTATGGTCGGTAATAACAGTAACCTGATGAATCGACCCCTCCAAGAAGTGTCGCCATTCCTCAAAGGCCAATTTTATTGCCAACAACTCTCTGTTGCCGATATCGTAGTTACGTTCGGCGGGCGACAGTTTCTTGGAAAAGTAGGCGCATGGACGCAAACTGCTCAAGGATGAGCCTTGTGACAGCACCGCCCCCACACCAACCTCAGATGCATCGACTTCCACCACAAAAGGTTTCGATACATCTGGCTGCACAAGAATGGGGGCCGAAACAAACCTGTTTTTAAGAGATTCAAATGCGCACACAGCAGCCTCAGGCCAAACGGAGAAATTGGTACCCTTTTTAGTCATGTCAGTTAGCGGTTTAGCAATGATGGAAAAATCCTTGATAAATTTCCTATAGTAGTTAGAAAACCCAAGGAACCGCTGAAGTGCTTTCAGGTTATCAGGCCGTTCCCAATGCAACACCGCTTGCACCTTAGTGGCGTCCATTTTAAACCCAGAAGCAGACACAATATAGCCCAAGAAAGGCAACTCCTGTACCGAAAACACACATTTCTCCAGTTTTGCATATAGCTTATTCTCTCTGAGAAGCTGTAACACCTGCCTGACATGATCTAAATGAGTATCACGGTCGCAAGAATATATGAGGATGTCATCTAGGTACACAATAACGAATTTCCCCAACACATGCGAGAACACATCATTTATGAAATGCTGAAACACTGCAGGTGCGTTTGTCAACCCAAATGGCATCACCAAATTTTCAAAATGACCCTCAGGGGTATTAAAAGCCGTCTTCCACTCATCACCTTGACGGACTCTTATGAGGTTGTATGCCCCCCTGAGGTCAAGCTTGGTAAACCACTTAGCACCTGCCACCTGGTTGAACAAATCCGGTATCAATGGCATAGGGTATGGATCACGAATCGTAATCTGGTTTAACTCCCTGAAATCCAAACACGGCCGTAGTCCACCATCTTTCTTCTTAACGAAGAAGAACCCTGCTGCCACAGGTGGGGATGAGGGCCTGATGTTCCCTTTGCTCAAACTTTCAGCAATGTAATCCTTTAGCGCTTGTCTCTCCGGACTGGAGATGTTAAACATCCTTGCTTTAGGCAATTTAGCCCCTGGTTTAAACCTGATAGTACAGTCACAGGAGCGATGTGGTGGCAACTCTGAACAACCCTTCTCAGAGAACACATCCACAAAATCCAGAAGTGACTCAGGAACGCTTGAAGTCACAGCAGCAACACATGTGGCCAAGCAATTCTCCTGACAGAAATCACTCCACTGAATCATGTCCTGAGTTTTCCAGTCAATCACCGGATTGTGTGTAGACAACCATGGAAAACCCAGAACCAATTGTGCCGGAAGACTCTTGAGCACCTTACATGTAACCTGCTCGAAATGAAGAACCCCAATGTGGAGTTTAACCTCAGCCACAAATGTTATGATCTGGTGACCTTGGAGCCGCATGAAACTTTCTCTGGAGACGGTGGAACCTGTACTGACCGCAATCCTGAACTAACACCGCAACTAGAAGTAGCCGTGGGGTGTGCCTAACACTCCCTAGACACCTCGACACAGCCGGAGGACTAAATACCCCTATAGATGGAAATGGGAATGCTATCTTGCCTCAGAGCAGACCCCCAAAGGATAGGCAGCCCCCCACAAATGATGACTGTGAGTAGGAGAAGAATAGACCCACGCAGGTAGAAAACAGGATTTAGCAGAAGAGGCCACTCTAGCTAAATAGGAAAGGATAGGACAGATAACTAGGGGGTCAGTATTAAAACCCTTCCAAAAATATCCACAGCAGATAATACAAAAAGTTCTACAATCTAACTAAAGACATGGAATGTATATCTGCCACTCCAGAGAATCCAGCAAGACTGAGAAAATACTGACACAATCTAAGCTGGACAAGAAAACACAAAGAATAGCACTGAATTGTGAAGCACACAACATGTGTGCCACAGGGAAAAAGAACCAGACACTTATCTTTGCTGATTTGGCAGAAAGGCAGGAGGAACCAGGCAGAGGTCCTACACCTCCCAACAACAATTGACAACTGGCAAGGACTAATGAATCCTGCACGCCTAAATACCCCAGTCAGATCTGCAATCAGCAGATACACCTGACCAGGGCTGCAACTCAGGGGCAACTGCATTACCACCTACAACCACTGGAGGGAGCCCAAAAGCAGAATTCACAACACACAAACTCAGTAATCTCCCCCTGTGGGAGAGGAGCAGAATTGATGGTGACCACGTGGATAGGATGAGGCAGTTTTTCGATCCTAAAACCAGCAGTGCGCGCAAACTCCTCATCAATGAGATTTGTGGCAGAACCACTATCCACAAAAGCAGTGATTGGCAGCTCTCTGCCAGCGACAACAACTTTGGCAGGGAGCATGCACTGAGAAACCATCATGGATGATATACATAAGCTCAGATTGGATTCCTCCACACCCTCTGAGCTTAGAAGTCTTTCCGCCGTTGCATTTTTCTTTGACAGCAGAGGACAGATATTAATAAAATGACCAGTTTTACCGCAGAAAAAACAGGCTCCCTGCTTCCTGAGTACAGGAGCACGATGCTAAACATGTGATACCCCTGCGATTTGCATAGGTTCCGTGGGCTCACCTGCAGCAACCTCACGTGAACCTAAACCTCCTCCCACAGGCGGCGTCTCATGCTCCCCCAGACGCAAACGGCGATCAATGCGGACAACAAGACTCATAGCGGAATCTAGTGAAGTAGGAGTCTCGTACATCAGGAGGGCTTTTTTAACCCTATCAGAAACTCCATGAATAAAGTGACTCCGCAGCGGGGAATCATTCCACTGAGTGTCGACCGCCCAGCGGCGAAATACAGAACAGTAATCCTCTGCAACTCGCTCCCCCTGGCGAATAGTGTGTATCTTAGATTCTGCTAGAGCCATTCTGTCAGGCTCATCGTAAATTTTTCCAAGAAAGGAAAAAAAACTCTCCACAGAGTCAAATGCAGCAGAATCAGATGGCAAAGAAAACGCCCATGCTTGGGGATCCCCACTTAATAATGACAACACCAGGCCCACACGCTGAGCCTCATTACCGGAGGAGATCGGACGCATCCGTAAATACAGTTTGCAAGCATCACGAAAAGTAACAAATTTACTGCGTTCCCCAGCAAATTTTTCAGGCAAAGGAAACTTAGGCTCAGCAACTTTATCTGTAACACTGGCTTGCACATTAGACACTGCTAGTCCCTGTTGCTGCACTGCCCAACCTCAACTCAGTGACCTGTAGGAACAGCGCCCTCAACTGGCGGTTTATGGAAATCATGGGATCCATGGAAATAATGTTGCCCGATTATAATGTCACAGGAGACCTAGGTAGGATAGAGCTAATAACCCGGGCCCCTGCGATTTTCCTCAGACTAGGGAAACCCTGACTGACCCTCTACCCAGAGTTTACACTCATGGTGTGCATGTCTGAGCCTCCACCCTCGCCCTATCTCCTGTTTCAACCCTAGGCTGAAACCACCACCCAGTGAAGAGAAAACACTCCAATACCCACAGTTAGCACAGACAAGGATAAAGGAAAAATAAGCACCACGCCGCAGTCACACAGGAATACACTAACGTGCAAAGGGCAACACAAATACAAATATGGGAAGGAGAAAATAAGACAAAGGGAAATACACCACCAGATACGATACTCCAACTACTAGCTCACCACTCCAGACCGAGATAACCAAGCACTAGACTGAAGCTATAATCGGCGACGCCCAATGTTCAGGAGAACTATTTAAAGGCAGTGGGCATGGCCCAGCTTCCAATCCGATCACCAGGTAAATTAACCCCGGACCAGCTAGATAAAATCTAGCCGACGCCACTGAGCGCATAGTGGACAAAAGCGGAATTACTGCTGTCTGTCGGACGACCTGGTCTGAACAGCGTCCGACATGACATACTGTTGCTTCTCACGAATCTTCTTCCTTGTTTTTTTATTGATTTTTTGGGAGGTACTCTGAAAACATGTAGTATACTAATCTGCTGGCCACTCTTTCTCTGTATGCAGGCCATGTAATACTCAATAAGAACGAGGAGAGCATCAAATAGGGCACATGATGGTGTTGCTGATGGTGGTGAACTTGCTGCAGGCAGAGAAAAGCCGTGGTCCATCTGTGCCTGCTATGTGCCCAAATGAAACACCTTCCTCTGGTGCAAGCAGGCAACAGGTCTTTCTGTATAATTTTATAAGCCTTCATGATAGTTATCCACTTTGTTTAATATGACTTTTGTTTCTTTGTAAAAATATAAGAAATTTGGCAAAAATTTTGAAAATTTCACAATTTTCAATCTTTTCATTTTTAAGCCTTAAAGTTAGGTCACCCAAAACAGTTACTTAATAACACTTACTACATGCCTACTTTACATCTCCATCTTTTTTAAAACATAATATTTTTTGATAAAAGGGTTAAAATTTGATTAGCAAGTTCTCATTTTTCCAGCAAAATTTTCAAAGACATTTTCTTAGGGACCATTTCACATTTCAAGCAACTTTAGGATACCTATGTGACAGAAAATACCCAAAAGTGACACCATTCTAAAAACTGCACAATCAAGAAGTTTATTAACCCTTTAGCTGCTTCACAGGAACTAAAGCAATGTGAAAGGAAAAAAATGAACATTTTACTTTTTTCGAAAAAATGTTATTTTAGACCCCAATTCTTATTTTCACAAGGGTAACAGGAGAAAATGGATTCCAAAATGTGTTGTTCAATTTCTCCTGAGTTGGCCAATACCCCATATGTGGGGGAAAACTATTCTCTGGGCGCACGTCAGGGCTTGGAAAAGAAGGAGCACTGTTTTGAATGCAAAAATGGCTGGAATCGAGAGCAGACGCCATGTCGGTTTTGAGAGCCCTTGATGTGCCTAAATGGTAGAAACCCCACACAAGTGACAACCTTTTGGGACCCCTAAACCCCTCAAGGAATGTATCTAGATGTGCGGTGAACATCTTGAACCCCCAGGGGTTTCATGGAAGTTTATAACGTAGAGCCATTAAAATAAAGAAAACACACTTTTCCACAAAAATGTACTTTTAGCTCCAAAAAATTTAATTTATTCCACTAAAATACTGTTTTAGCATCAAATTTATAATTTACAATAGGGATAATGGGAGAAATTAGACCCCACAATTTGTTTTGCAATTTCTCCCGAATGTGGCATATATGGTTGTATACTGTTGTTTGAGCACACGGCAGGGATAGGATGGGAAGGAGCACTATGTGGCTTCTAGAATGCAGATTTCATTTGAATAGATTGTGGGCTTCATTAGATAGCCCCTAAGGTGACAGAGCAGTAGAAAATCCCCAGGTTTCCCCTATTGAAAACTTAATTGCCTAAGGAATTAATCTAGGGATGTAGTCAGTATTTTGAACCTCAAGTGCCTCACTGAATTTTAAAACATTGAGACGTGGAAATATGACATTTTAGTGGGAAAAATATTATTTTTATATTTGCTGCACATTTGTCAGGTATACAAGGGTCAGTAGGACAAACTGGACCCCATAATTACGCAACTTCTCCCGAACTCAGAAATTACTGGCAACATGTCAGGGCTGAGAAAGAAGGAGCGCTATTTGGCTTTTGGAGCACATATTTTGGTAGAATAGTTTATGGGCGACATTTGCGGAGCCCCAAAGGTGCCAGAACATCAGAAAAACCCCAAAAGTGACCCCATCGTAGAAATTGCACCTCTCATTGAATTCATCTTTGGCTGCAGTGACTATTTTTGTTATATCCAGCCCAGGATTTTTCTCTGGAGAACTGCAAATATGCCGGCTTAGTGCCCATACATTGTGCCCTCCTAAAGTGTAGAGCCCCCAATATGTTGTAGCGTCCCCATATATTGTGCCCAGTTTGTTCTTCTGGTGACAGGCAACCCATAAATTGTTAAGTGCTCTGTCCCCACTATAATAATGCCAAGCGTGTGGCTGGTTACTATGGTTTAAGGACAGTGGGGCTCAGAAGGAGGGGGCATTTGGACTCGGGAGGGCAGGATTCACAGGATTTTATTTGAGGGGGCGGAGCCATTTTGCTTTTCCAGAGTCTTTGTTCTGCCAGCAACGTGGGACCTGAGTGGTGGCTGGTTTTATGCAAGATAAACTATAGTTTTTATTAGTAACATTTTGGGGTACATAATATTTTTCGATCGCTTCCAGGATAAGGCTGGATCACATTCTTGTGTTCTACTCTGAGTACTTACGTCTGGGTTTCAGTTTAAATCCCACAAAAATGCGATTCAGACAAAACCTCCAACAGAACCATCCATCATAATGAGGCAGATGGAGACACTTTGGAGTCCATTTGGCATCCGTTTGGTGTCCATCTTTTTAGGCGTCCCGAGATCTGTGGTCAACAACACTTGTGCACTAACAAGAAGCTTAAAATGATGGGACACCGCCGAACAGAGACCACTCCAAAGTGACTCCATGTGCCTCATAAGTGAGTGGTCTTGTCAGGAGGTTTGTCTGAATTGCAGTTTAGGGGAATTTACATGGACACCCCGGCATAAGCGCTCAGCGGAGAGTGCAGGATAAATGTGAGCCCAGCCTTGTTCCGATTCTTGGGAGGTAGAATGGACAAATAGACAGCAGTACAAGTTCTTATTTTTATTTTTGCGCGGTTCACTGTGCGGTATAAGTGATAAGACAGATTTATTCTTCAGGTCAGAGCTGTTTGAGGACTTATTTTTTGAGGGACGAGTTGTAGATTTTGGGGTACGTAATAGCTTTTGTTCGCTTTTTATTCAAATTTTTCAGACACAGAATGAACAAAATCCAGCAATTCAGTTATTATTTTTAATTGGGTTTTTTTTGCGTCGTTCACCGTGAAGTAAAAGTGATAAGACCGATTTGTTCGTTGGGTCGGTATGATTACCGTAATACCAGATTTATATAGTTTTTTCTGTTTTGCTGCTTTTACAGATTAAAAATAATATTTTACAAATATTGATTTGTTTTCACATTGCCATATTCTGAGAGCTGTAACTTTTAAATTTTTTTGCAGAATGAGCCATGTTAGGGCTCTTTTTTTGCAGATCGATTTGATGTTACTTTTTTTTACATATGACTTTTTGATAGCTTTTTATTCACTTTTATGTGAGTCGTAGTGTTGAGCGATACCGTCCGATACTTGAAAGTATCGGTATCGGAAAGTATCGGCCGATACCGGCAAAGTATCGGATCTCGCCGATACCGATACCCGATATCAATACAAGTCAATGGGACTCAAGTATTGGAAGGTATCCCTGATGGTTCCCAGGGTCTGAAGGAGAGGAAACTCCCCTTCAGGCCCTGGGATCCATATGAATGTGTAAAATAAAGAATTAAAATAAAAAATATTGATATACTCACCTCTCCGACGCAGCCTGGACCTTACCGCTGTGAACCGGCAGCCTTCTTTGCTTAAAATGAGCGCGTTCAGTACCTTCCATGACGTCACGGCTTCTGATTGGTCGCGTGCCGCTCATGTGACCGCCACGCGACCAATCACAAGCTGCGACGTCATCCCTCAGGTCCTAAATTCCCTTCTAGGAATTTAGGACCTGAGGGATGACGTCGCGGCTTGTGATTGGTCGCGTGGCGGTCACATGAGCGGCACGCGACCAATCAGAAGCCGTGACGTCATGGAAGGTGCTGAACGCGCTCATTTTAAGCAAAGCAGGCTGCCGGTTACTACCAGGGCGCGTCAGAGGGTGAGTATATCCCTATTTTTTATTTTAATTCTTTATTTTTTACATGGATATGGATCCCAGGGCCTGAAGGAGAGTTTCTTCTCCTTCAGACCCTGGGAACCATACACTGGGAACTTCCGATTCCGATTCCCGATACCACAAAAGTATCGGATCTCGGTATCGGAATTCCGATACCGCAAGTATCGGCCGATACCCGATACTTGCGGTATCGGAATGCTCAACACTAGTGAGTCGGTATGATGAAAAAGATACATTTTCGGCGTTTTTTAAATTATTTTTTACAACGTTCGCCATACGGAATAAATAACTTGCAGGTTTTATAGAGTGGGTCGTTCCAAACGCGGCATTAACAATTATGTGCTCTTTTGTTGTTTGTTTTTGTGTTATCATGAATGCTGCGTTTTGAGTGGTGAAACGTTTTTTGTGACTTGTGTACTCTTTTCTGTGTTGTTGGTTTTTTTTTTACTTTTTTCCATATTTTATTTCACTTTTTTACTTAGTCCCAGTGTGGCACATGTATAATTTTTATTTTGATTTCTGGTCTCATACACTTCTGTACTCATGTACTGCAGTGCATGAGAGCAGCCGATGTCTCACTGACTGTCCCTGTGAGACTCAGCTTATGGCTGGGGTCAGACTAGCACATGGCACCCGATGCAAGAGCATCGGATGCGATACACTAATGACCCTCGGCTCCTGCTCTACTGCAAGTGTGAACCGAGTTTCATGCGTCTGTGTTCCAAGCCTCTCGCACAGGGAGGATCAGAGCACAGCTGCGGAGGAGGTGGAGACATGAATTTCTCCACCTCCTCCATTGCCGGCGTCAGCGTATATCGCACATCACTCAGATGATATCCGAGTGATGTGCGTTATCTCACTCGCACCCATAGGCTTATAAGGGGGCGAGTGAGCCGAGAATCGGACGAGTGTCAGTGACAATCGCAGCATGCTGTGATTTCACTCGCATGCTGAAAACAGCCGAGAAAAAAAAACGCTGATGTGAGCTGCCCCATAGATGAATACTGGTCTTAGTGCTATGCGATTTTTATCGCGTAGCACTCGTCCGTATTCATCGCTAGTGTGACCCTGGCCTATAGCTGGATCTCATAGGCCACCATACCCTGGGATTATCACATGATTTCAGGGTACCATGGTAACCATCGCAGGGGTCCGATGGTTACAAAGGGAGTCTTATAAACCCCTTGTAACCAATTATATACCACTGTTGCGATTGACAGCGGTATTTAAGGCAGTTAATTGGCCCCGATCGGCTTCAAATTCGGCTGGGGCCCATACTGCTGGGTGTCAGCTGTCATGTGCAGCTGATACCTGCTGGATTGTGGCTGCTGGGCAGAGCTACTCGCTCATTCCCGATCGAATATGTCCCCTTAACAACCGCCTTTTTAATGCGTAACAGCATTTGTTAAGGGATTTAAAAAGGGTGTTTTGCAGAGTACACCCATACAGGCTGGTTTGAAGAGTAATCCCACAGAGGCTTTTTTCAGAGTACTATCACAGTAATGCATCCAAAGGACACACAGGATTTTTGGCACAGTATTCCCACAGACACGGTTGCAGAGCAAAAAAAAAATTTGTTTTTACCACAGTACTCCCACAGACATGGGTGCAGATCACAACTCATACAGACACAGCAGGAGTAAAAAAAATTTTAGGCACACTACTCATTCCTTTCTTGGCTGCAGTGTACACAGAGGCTTTTTGGTACAGTACACACAGAAGGTTTTTGGGACAGTACACACAGAGGATTTTGGCTCAGTACTCCCAGAGGCTTGTTGGCACCATACTCCCAGAGGCTTTTTGGCACAGTGCTCTCAGAGGCTTTTTGGCACAGTATACACAGAGGCTTTTTGGCACAGTACATAAAAAGGCTTTTGGCACAGTACTCCTACATGTTTTTTGGCACGGTACATACAGAGGATTATTGGCACAGTACTCATAAAGGCAGGGTTGCAAAGTACACACAGGTTTTTTGGCATAGTATTCCCAGAGGCTTTTTGGCACAGTACTCTAGGATTCTTTTTGGAACAGTACTCTCATATAGTAACATAGCAACATAGTTAGCAAGGCCGAAAAAAGACATTTGCCCATCCAATCTTCTGTCATCATAAATCCCCAGATCTATGTCCTTCTAAAGAACCTAATAACTGTGAGATACAATATTGCTACGCCCCAGAAAGACATCCAGGCCTCTCTTGAACGCCTCGACTGAGTTCGCCATCATCACCTGTTCGCCATCATTAAGCAGTTAATACAAGAGAAAATAGTATTCTGCTACAGATGGATCTGGATAAGTTGGAAACTTGGGCTGAAAGGTGGCAGATGAGGTTTAACAATGATAAATGTAAGGTTATACACATGGGAAGAAGGAATTAATATCACCATTACACACTGAACGGGAAACCACTGGGTAAATCTGACAGGGAGAAGGACTTGGGGATCCTAGTTAATGATAAACTTACCTGGAGCAGCCAGTGCCAGGCAGCAGCTGCCAAGGCAAACAGGATCATGGGGTGCATTAAAAGAGGTCTGGATACACATGATGAGAGCATTATACTGCCTCTGTACAAATCCCTAGTTAGACCGCACATGGAGTACTGTGTCCAGTTTTGGGCACCGGTGCTCAGGAAGGATATAATGGAACTAGAGAGAGTACAAAGGAGGGCAACAAAGTTAATAAAGGGGATGGGAGAACTACAATACCCAGATAGATTAGCGAAATTAGGATTATTTAGTCTAGAAAAAAGACGACTGAGGGGCGATCTAATAACCATGTATAAGTATATAAGGGGACAATACAAATATCTCGCTGAGGATCTGTTTATACCAAGGAAGGTGACGGGCACAAGGGGGCATTCTTTGCGTCTGGAGGAGAGAAGGTTTTTCCACCAACATAGAAGAGGATTCTTTACTGTTAGGGCAGTGAGAATCTGGAATTGCTTGCCTGAGGAGGTGGTGATGGCGAACTCAGTCGAGGGGTTCAAGAGAGGCCTGGATGTCTTCCTGGAGCAGAACAATATTGTATCATACAATTATTAGGTTCTGTAGAAGGATGTAGATCTGGGGATTTATTATGATGGAATATAGGAATATAGGCTGAACTGGATGGACAAATGTCTTTTTTCGGCCTTACTAACTATGTTACTATGTTACTATGTTACTATGTTACTATCACCTCCTCAGGCAAGGAATTCCAGATTCTCACTGCTTAAACAGTAAAGAATCCTCTTCTATGTTGGTAGAAAAACCTTCTCTCCTACAGATGCAGAGAATGCCCCCTTGTGACCGTCACCTTCCTTGGTATAAACAGATCCTCGGAGAGATATTTGTATTGTCCCCTTATATACTTATACATGGTTATTAGATCGCCCCTCAGTCGTCTTTTTTCTAGACTAAATAATCCTAATTTTGCTAATCTCTCTGGGTTTTGTAGTTCCCCCATCCCATTAATTAATTTTGTTGCCCTCCTTTGTACTCGCTCTAGTTCCAGTATATAATTCCTGAGCACCGGTGCTCAAAACTGTACACAGTACTCCATGTGTGGTCTAACCAGGGATTTGTACAGAGGCAGTATAATGCTCTCATCATGTGTATCCAGACCTCTTTTAATGCACCCCATGATCCTGTTAGCCTTGGCAGCCACTGCCTGGTACTAGCTGCTCCAGGCAAGTTTATCATTAACTAGGATCCCCAAGTCCTTCTCCATGTCTGATTTACCAAGTGGTTTCCCATTCAGTGTGTAATGGCGATATTGATTCCTTCTTCCCATGTGTATAACCTTACATTTATCATTGTTAAACCGCATCTGTCACCTCTCGGCCCAAGTTTCCAACTTATCCAGATCCATCTGTAGCAGAATACTATCTTCTTTGTATTGACTGCTTTACATAGTTTTGTATCATCTGCAAATATCAATATTTTATTGTGTAAAACTTCTACCAGATCGTTAATAAATATGTTGAAGAGAATAGGTCCCAACACCGACCCCTGCAGTACCCCACTGGTCACAGCGACCCAGTTAGAGAATATACCATTTATACCCACCCTCTGCTTTCTATCACTAAGCCAGTTACTTACCCATTTACACACATTTTCCCCCAAACCCAGCATTCTCATTTTGTGTACCAACTTCTTGTGTGGCACGGTTTCAAACGCTTCGGAAAAATCAATATATACCACGTCAATGCGAGAAACTAGCGTGAGTCTCTCGTATCAATACCCGGCACTGCTGCCGGCACTCGGGACCGGAGTGTGCGGCTGCATAGAAATACATGCAGCAGCATGCTTCGGTCTGAGTGTCATGAACATGATTCGAATCAGTTTTTACTGACCCCGGGGTTGCGATCGCCGTTATTAATCATATATCAGCGATTTGCCATTTAATTTTTCTGTCCTCTGATGTGATCGCACATCAGAGGACAGAGAAATAGGGTCCCCGATCCCCCCCAATACTTAGCAGTGTCACCTGGTGTCCCTGGGTCCTCCTGCTTCCCCCCACGGCTGCTGGCATCTTCTTCCGGAAAGAAAATGGCGGGTGGGCACCTGGCAACAATAGGAAGATTTTATCTATTGGTTCATTTTGGTAACTGTGATAGACACTATCACAGTGATCAAAATAAAAAAAAAGTAAATAACCCCCCCCCCCCGTTTTTCACCCCCTTAGTTAGGGAAAAATAATAAAATACAGAGAATGTATTTATTTCCATTTTCCCGTTAGGGTTAGAATTGGGCTAAAGTGAGTTGGTCTAAAGTTAGGGATAGGGTTGGGGCTAAAGTTAGGGTTAGCGTTGGGATTAGGGTTAGGGTTGAGATTAGGGTTAGGTTTGTGGTTACGGTTAGTGTTGAGATTAGGGTTAGGGGTGTGTTGGGATTAGGGTTGTGGTTATGGTTAGGGTTGGGATTAGGGTTAGAGTTGGGATTAGGGTTAGGTTTGTGGATAGGGTTATGGTTAGGGTTGGGATTAGGGTTAGGGGTGTGTTGGGATTAGGGTTGTGGTTAGGGTTATAGTTAGGGTTGTGTTGGGGTTAGGTTTGTGGTTAGGGTTGGGATTAGGGTTAGGGGTGTGTTGGGGTTAAGGTTGTGATTAGGGTTATGGTTAGGGTTGGGATTAGTGTTAGGGGTGTGTTGGGGTTAGGGTTGGAGTTAGAATTGGGGGTCTTCCACTGTTTAGGTACATCAGGGGGTCTCGAAACGCGACATGGTGCCACCATTGATTCCAGCCAATTTTGCTTTAAAAAAGTCAAATGGTGCTCCCTCCCTTCTGAGCTCTGCTGTGTGCCCAAACAGTGATTTACCCCCACATATGTGGCATCAGAGTGCTCAGGAGAAATTGGACAACTTTTGGAGTCCAATTTCACCTGTTACCCTTGAGAAAATACAAAATTGGGGGCTAAAAAATAGCATTTTTGTGGAAAAAAAAGATTTTTTTATTTTTACGGCTCTGTGTTATAAACTTTAGTGAAACACTTGGGGGTTCAAAATTCTCACCACACATCTATCTAAGCTCTTTTGGGGGTCTAGTTTCTAAAATGATGTCACTTGTGGGGTGGTTTCTACTGTTTAGGCACATCAAGGGCTCTGCAAATGAAACATGACACCCGCAGACCATTCCATCAAAGTCTGCATTCCAAAACATCACTGCTTCCCTTCCGAGCCCCGACGTGTGCCCAAACAGTAATTTTCTCCTGTATATGGGGAACCAGCGTACTCAGGACAAATTGGACAACAACTTTTGGGGTCCAATTTCTCCTGTTACGCTTGGGAAAATAAAAACTGCGGGCTAAAAAAATCATTTTTGTGGAATAAAAAAAATGATTTTTTATTTTCACGGCTCTGCATTATAAACTTTAGTGAAACATTGGAGGTTCAAAGTTCACACAACACATCTAGATAAGTTCCTTGGGGGGTCTAGTTTCCAAAATAGGGTCACTTGTGGGGAGTTTCTACTGTTTGGGCACATCAGGGGCTCTGCAAACGCAACATGATGCCCGCAGACCAGTTTATCAAAGTCTGCATTCCAAAGCGGCACTCCTTCCCTTCCGAGCTCTGCCATGCGCCCAAACAGTGGTCCTGCCCACATATGGGGTATCAGCGTGCTCAGGACAAATGTCACAACAACTTTTATGGTCCAATTTCTCCTGTTACCCTTGTGAAAGTAAAATTGTCTGGGTGAAAATATCATTTTTGTAGAAAAATTATTATTTTTTATTTTCACGGCTCTACATTATAAACTTCTGTGAAGCACTTGGGGGTTCAAAGTGCTCACCACTCATCTAGATGCGCTCCTTTGGGGGTCTAGTTTCCCAAATGTGGTCACTTGTCGGGGGTTTCTACTTTTTAGGTACATCAGTGGCTCTGCAAACGCAACATGACACCCGCAGACCATTCCATCAAAGTCTGCATTCCAAAACATCACTACTTCCCTTCCGAGCCCCTACTTGTGCCCAAACAGTGGTTCCCCCCACAAATGGAGTACCAGGGAACTCAGGACAAACTGGACAACAACTTTTAGGGTCCAATTTCTCCTGTTACCCTTGTGAAAATAAAAAATTGAGGGCTAAAAAATCATTTTTCAGAAAAAAAAAACTTTTATTTTCACGGCTCTGCGTTATAAACTTCTGTGAACACTTGGGGGTTCAAAGTGCTTACTACACATCTAGATAAGTTCCTTAAGGGGTCTAGTTTCCAAAATGGGGTCACTTGTGGGGGATTTCCACTGTTTAGGCACATCAGGGGCTCTCCAAATGTGACATGGCGTCTGATCTCAATTCCAGCCAATTCTGCATTCAAAAAGTCAAACGGCGCTCCTTCCCTTCTGGGCTCTGCCATGCGCCCAAACAGTGGTTTACCCCCACATTTGGTGTATTGGCGTACTCAGGACAAATTGCACAACAACTTTGGGAGTCTAAATTCTCCTGTTACCCTTGTGAAAATAAAAATTTGGGGGCAGAACATCATTTTTGTGGAAAAATTCTGCATTGTAAAAGTCAAACGGCACTCCTTCCCTTCCAAGCTCTGCCATTCGCCCAAACAGTGGTTTACCCCCACATATGGGGTATCTCTTTTTACACTTGTGAAAATAAAAAAAAATGGTTCTGAAGTAAAATGTTTGTAAACAAAAAAAGTTAAGTGTTAATTTTTTCCTTCCACATTGCTTCAGTTCCTGTAAAGGGTTAATAAACTTTTTGAATGTGGTATTGAGCACCTTGAGGTGTGCAGTTTTTCGAATGGTGTCTGTTATGACCCCAATGGCAGAGGGTCTCAGGAATAAATACCAAGTCTGCAAACACAAAAAACCAGCTCATAGGGCAGTGGTAACTGGGCTGACCATATATCTAATCCTAGCACCACAAATAGAAGCAGCCGGGGAACGTGCCTACGTTGGTTCTAGACGTCTCGCGCCAGCCGGAGAACTAACTAACCCTAGAAGGGAAAAGAAAGACCTTTCTTGCCTCCAGAGAAAAGACCCCAAAAGTTGGATACAAGCCCCCAACAAATAATAACGGTGAGGTAAGAGGAAAAGACAAACATAAGCATGAGCTAGGTATTTAGCAAAGAGAGGCCCACTAGCTAATAGCAGAATATAGTAAGATGACTTATATGGTCAGCAAAAACCCTATTAAAATATCCACGCTGGATATTCAAGAACCCCCGAACCGACTAACGGCCGGGGGGAGAACACCAGCCCCCTAGAGCTTCCAGCAAGGTCAGAAATCACATTTAGTACAAGCTGGACAAAAATAGGAGCAAGTAAATAACTCAAAAAACAAAGAAGCAGGACTTAGCTTAATTTTGCAAGAGCTAGGACCAGCAGACAGGAGCAACAGAAGGATCTGATTACAACGATGCCAGGCACTGGACTAAGGATCCAGGAAGTTAATATAGCGACACCCCTGGACTAACGACCCAGGTGAGTTCCAAACTGAAGAAAGACAATCCCAGAGTCATACCACTAGTGACCACAAGAGGGAGCCAAAAAGTCAATTCACAACAGTACCCCCCCCTTAAGGAGGGGTCACCGAACCCTCACCAAGACCACCAGGGCGATCAGGATGAGCAGCGTGAAAGGCACGAACTAAATCGGCCGCATGCACATCAGAGGCAACCACCCAGGAATTATCCTCCTGACCATAGCCCTTCCACTTGACCAGATACTGAAGCCTCCGCCTGGAGAGACGAGAATCCAAGATCTTCTCCACCACGTACTCCAACTCGCCCTCAACCAACACCGGAGCAGGAGGCTCAACAGAAGGAACCACAGGTACAACGTACCGCCGCAACAAAGACCTATGGAACACGTTGTGAATGGCACACGACACCGGAAGATCCAAGCGAAAGGACACAGGATTAAGGATTTCCAATATCTTGTAAGGACCGATGAAGCGAGGCTTAAATTTAGGAGAGGAGACCTTCATAGGAACAAATCGAGAAGACAGCCATACCAAATCCCCAACACGAAGTCGGGGACCCACACCGCGGCGGCAGTTGGCAAAACGCTGAGCCTTCTCTTGTGACAACTTTAAGTTGTCCACCATATGATTCCAGATCTGCTGCAACCTATCCACCACAGAATCTACCCCAGGACAGTCAGAAGGCTCCACATGTCCCGAGGAAAAACGAGGATGGAAACCAGAGTTGCAGAAAAATGGCGAAACCAATGTAGCGGAACTAGCCCAATTATTAAGGGCAAACTCAGCCAACGGCAAGAAGGTCACCCAATCATCCTGATCTGCAGAAACAAAACACCTCAAATAAGCCTCCAGAGTCTGATTAGTTCGCTCCGTTTGTCCATTAGTCTGAGGATGAAAGGCAGACGAAAACAACAACTCAATGCCCATCCTAGCACAAAAGGATCGCCAGAACCTGGAAACAAACTGGGATCCTCTGTCAGACACAATATTCTCAGGAATGCCGTGTAAACGAACCACATTCTGAAAGAACACAGGAACCAGATCGGAAGAGGAAGGCAGCTTAGGCAAAGGTACCAAATGGACCATCTTAGAAAAGCGATCACATACCACCCAGATGACAGACATGCCCTGAGACACCGGGAGATCTGAAATGAAATCCATGGAAATGTGTGTCCAAGGCCTCTTCGGGACAGGCAAGGGCAAGAGCAACCCGCTGGCACGCGAACAGCAAGGCTTAGCTCGAGCACAAGTCCCACAGGACTGCACAAACGACCGCACATCCCGTGACAAGGAAGGCCACCAAAAGGACCTAGCCACCAGATCTCTGGTGCCAAAAATTCCCGGATGCCCTGCCAACACCGAGGAATGAACCTCGGAAATGACTCTGCTGGTCCACTTATCAGGAACAAACAGTCTGTCAGGTGGACAAGAGTCAGGTCTACCAGCCTGAAATCTCTGCAACACACGTCGCAAATCTGGAGAAATGGCTGACAAGATAACTCCCTCTTTAAGAATACCAACTGGTTCTGCGACTCCCGGAGAGTCAGGCACAAAGCTCCTTGAAAGAGCATCAGCCTTCACATTCTTTGAACCTGGTAAATACGAGACCACAAAGTCAAAACGGGAGAAAAACAATGACCAGCGGGCCTGTCTAGGATTCAGGCGTTTAGCAGACTCGAGATACATCAAATTTTTGTGATCAGTCAAGACCACCACACGATGCTTAGCACCCTCGAGCCAATGACGCCACTCCTCAAATGCCCACTTCATGGCCAACAACTCCCGATTGCCAACATCATAATTCCGCTCAGCAGGTGAAAACTTCCTCGAGAAAAAGGCACAAGGTCTCATCACAGAGCAACCAGGGCCTCTCTGCGACAAAACGGCCCCTGCCCCAATCTCAGAAGCATCCACTTCAACCTGAAAGGGAAGTGAGACATCAGGCTGGCACAAAACAGGCGCCGAAGTAAACCGGCGCTTCAACTCCTGGAAAGCCTCCACGGCTGCAGGAGCCCAGTTAGCAACATCAGAACCTTTCTTGGTCATATCCGTCAAAGGTTTAGCAATGCTAGAAAAATTAGCAATAAAACGACGGTAGAAGTTAGCAAAACCCAAGAACTTCTGAAGACTCTTAACTGACGTGGGTTGAGTCCAATCATGAATAGCACGGACCTTGACTGGGTCCATCTCCACCGCAGAAGGGGAAAAAATAAACCCCAAAAAGGGAACCTTCTGTACTCCAAAGAGACACTTTGAGCCCTTAACAAATAAAGCATTCTCACGCAAAACCTGAAACACCATCCTGACCTGCTCTACATGCGAGTCCCAGTCATCAGAAAAAACCAGAATGTCATCCAGATAAACGATCATAAATTTATCCAGATACTTCCGGAAAATATCATGCATAAAGGACTGAAACACTGAAGGAGCATTAGAGAGCCCAAAAGGCATCACCAAGTACTCAAAATGACCTTCGGGCGTATTAAACGCGGTTTTCCATTCATCTCCTTGCTTAATGCGCACAAGGTTGTACGCACCACGAAGATCTATCTTGGTGAACCACTTGGCACCTTTAATTCGGGCAAACAAGTCTGACAACAGAGGCAAAGGATACTGAAATTTAACAGTGATTTTATTCAAAAGCCGATAGTCAATACAAGGTCTCAAAGATCCGTCCTTCTTGGCCACAAAAAAGAATCCCGCACCAAGAGGGGAAGAGGAAGGACGGATATGCCCCTTCTCCAGAGATTCCTTGATATACGAACGCATTGCGGTATGCTCAGGTACAGACAGATTAAATAGTCTTCCCTTAGGAAATTTGCTACCTGGGATCAAATCTATGGCACAGTCACAGTCCCTATGAGGAGGCAGAACACTGGACCTGGACTCGCTGAACACATCCTGATAATCAGACAAATACTCAGGAACTTCCGAAGGAGTAGAGGAAGCAATAGACACCGGCGGGGAATCACCATGAATACCCTGACAGCCCCAACTTGACACAGACATTGCCTTCCAATCCAAGACTGGATTATGAGTCTGTAACCATGGCAAACCCAAAACGACCAAATCATGCATTTTATGCAGAACAAGAAAACGAATCACCTCCCGATGTTCAGGAGTCATGCACATGGTTACCTGTGTCCAAAACTGCGGTTTATTTTCCGCCAATGGCGTAGCATCAATCCCCCTCAGAGGGATAGGATTAACCAACGGCTCAAGAACAAAACCACAGCGCTTGGCAAATGACAGATCCATAAGACTCAGGGCAGCACCTGAATCCACAAACGCCATAACAGGGTAAGAGGACAATGAGCAAATTAAAGTTACAGACAAAATAAATTTAGGTTGCAAATTACCAATGGCGACAGGACTAACAACCCTTGTTAGGCGTTTAGAGCATGCTGATATAACATGTGTAGAATCACCACAGTAAAAACACAACCCATTCTGACGTCTATGATTTTTCCGCTCATTTCTGGTCTGAATTCTATCACATTGCATCAAATCAGGTGTTTGTTTAGACAACACCACCAGAGGATTAGCGGTTTTGCGCTCCCGCAAACGCCAGTCAATTTGAATAGCCAGCGCCATGGAATCATTCAGACTTGTAGGAATGGAGAAACCCACCATCACATTCTTACTGGCTTCAGAAAGGCCATTTCTGAAGTTTGCGGCCAGAGCACACTCATTCCACTGAGTAAGCACGGACCATTTCCGAAATTTTTGGCAATACACTTCAGCTTCATCCTGGCCCTGAGAAATAGCCAGCAAGGCTTTTTCTGCCTGAACCTCAAGATTGGGTTCCTCGTAAAGCAATCCGAGCGCCAGAAAAAACGCATCAATATTTGCCAATGCCGGATCTCCTGGCGCTAGCAAGAAGGCCCAATCCTGAGGGTCGCCCCGTAAAAAAGAGATAACAATTTTAACTTGCTGAGCTGAGTCTCCAGATGAACGGGGTCTCAGAGATAGAAACAATTTACAATTATCCCTGAAATTCCTAAACTTAAATCGGTCTCCAGAAAACAGTTCAGGAATAGGTATTTTAGGTTCAGACATAGGACTACTGGTAACAAAATCTTGTATGCTTTTCACACGAGCAGCAAGCTGGTCCACACTTGTAATCAAGGTCTGGATATTCATGTCTGCAGCAAGCTCAAGCCACTCAGAGGTAAAGGGGAGGAAGAGAGGAAAAAAAAAAAAATCAGAATTTCCTTTCTTATTATCCCACTTCTGCAATGCATTAAACATTCAATGTTGGCCTGGCATACTGTTATGACCCCAATGGCAGAGGGTCTCAGGAATAAATACCAAGTCTGCAAACACAAAAAACCAGCTCATAGGGCAGTGGTAACTGGGCTGACCATATATCTAATCCTAGCACCACAAATAGAAGCAGCTGGGGAACGTGCCTACGTTGGTTCTAGACGTCTCGCGCCAGCCGGAGAACTAACTAACCCTAGAAGGGAAAAGAAAGACCTTTCTTGCCTCCAGAGAAAAGACCCCAAAAGTTGGATACAAGCCCCCAACAAATAATAACGGTGAGGTAAGAGGAAAAGACAAACATAAGCATGAGCTAGGTATTTAGCAAAGAGAGGCCCACTAGCTAATAGCAGAATATAGTAAGATGACTTATATGGTCAGCAAAAACCCTATTAAAATATCCACGCTGGATATTCAAGAACCCCCGAACCGACTAACGGCCGGGGGGAGAACACCAGCCCCCTAGAGCTTCCAGCAAGGTCAGAAATCACATTTAGTACAAGCTGGACAAAAATAGGAGCAAGTAAATAACTCAAAAAACAAAGAAGCAGGACTTAGCTTAATTTTGCAAGAGCTAGGACCAGCAGACAGGAGCAACAGAAGGATCTGATTACAACGATGCCAGGCACTGGACTAAGGATCCAGGAAGTTAATATAGCGACACCCCTGGACTAACGACCCAGGTGAGTTCCAAACTGAAGAAAGACAATCCCAGAGTCATACCACTAGTGACCACAAGAGGGAGCCAAAAAGTCAATTCACAACAGGTGTCACTTTTGGGTATTTTCTGTCATGTAGACTCCGCAAAGTGAATTTAAATGTGAGATGGTCCCTAAAAAAATGGTTTTGTAAATTTTGCCATAAAAATGAGAAATCGCTGCTCAACTTTTAACCCTTATAACTTCCTAACAAAAAAAACTTGTTTCCAAAATTGTGCTGATGTAAAGTAGACCTGCGGGAAATGTTATTTATTAAGTATTTTGTGTGACATATCTCTCTGATTTAACAGCATAAAAATATAGAAATTGCAAAATTTTAAAAATTTTCACCATATTTCCGTTTTTTTTATAAACAAACGTAAGTAATATTTTACCACAAACAAGAAGTACAACATGTCACGAAAAAACTCTCAGAATCAGCAGGATCCGTTAAAGCGTTCCAGAGTTATAACCTCATAAAGTGACAGTGGTCAGAAGTGTACAAATTAGCCTGGTCATTAAAATGCAAATTGGCTCTGTCACTAAGGGGTTAAGGGGCCTACACTTTCACTTTTGATTCTTTTGCTATTGATATAGTTGAAGAACAGTTTGGGATTAGTTTTACTCTCCATAGCAATGTGCTTCTCTGTTTCCTTTTTGGCAGCTTTAATTAGTTTTTTAGATAAAGTATTTTTCTCCCTATAGTTTTTTAGAACTTCAACGGTGCCATCCTGCTTTAGTAGTTTAAATGCTTTCTTTTTGCTGTTAATTGCCCCTCTTACTTCTTTGTTTAGCCACATTGGGTTTTTTACCTATTTCTAGTCCTTTTATTCCCACAAGGTATAAACCGCTTACAGTGCCTATTTAGGATATTCTTAAACATTTCTCATTTATTATCTGTATTCTTATTTCTGAGGAAATTGTCCCAGTCAACCTGATTAAGGGCATCTCTAAGCTGGTCATATTTTGCCTTCCTAAAGTTCAGTGTTTTTGTGAGTCCCTGATAAGTCCCCTTGGCGAAAGACAAGTGAAACTGTACAATATTGTGGTCACTATTTCCTAGATGCCCGACAACCTGAAGATTTGTTATTCTGTCAGGTCTGTTAGATAGTATTAGGTCTAAAAGTGCTGCTCCTCTGGTTGGATTCTGTACCAATTGTGAAAGATAATTTTTCTTGGTTATTAGCAGAAACCTGTTGCCTTTATGGGTTTCGTAGGTCTGTTTCCCAGTTAATATTCGGGTAGTTAAAGTCCCCCATAACAAGGTTCTCATTATGGCTTGCAGCTTCATCTATCTGCCTTAGGGCTCCTTTCCACTTGCGAGATAAACGTCCGTGTCTCGCATGTGAAAACCAAGTTCTGGCACCGGTACTTCGGAGCGGAGCGTGCAGCTCCTTGTGTTGCTATGCGGCCGCACGCTCCGCTCTGGAGTGCCAGCGCCAGAGCTTGGTTTTCACATGCGAGACACGGACGTTTATCTCGCAAGTGGAAAGGGGTCCTTAGTAGTAGACTTTCCATGATTCCTGTTATATTTGGGGGTTTGCAACAGACCCCAATGAGAATTTTTTTACTATTTTTCCCTCCATTTATTTCGAACCATATGGACTCAACATCCTTATTCCCTTCACTAATATCCTCCCTTAACCCCTTAAGCCCCGAGGGTGGTTTGCACTTTAATGACCAGGCCAATTTTTACAATTCTGACCACTGTCCCTTTATGAGGTTATAACTCTGGAACGCTTCAACGGATCCCGGTGATTCTGACGATGTTTTCTCGAGATATATTGTACTTCATGATAGTGGTAAAATTTCTTTGATATTACCTGCGTTTATTTGTGAAAAAAATGGAAATTTGCCGAAAAGTTTGAAAATTTCACAATTTTCCAACTTTTAATTTTTATGCCCTTAAATCACAGAGATATGTCACACAAAATACTTAATAAGTAACATTTCCCACATGTCTACCTTACATCAGCACAATTTTGGAAACAACATTTTTTTTTGTTATAAGGGTTAAAAGTTGACCAGCAATTTCTCATTTTTACAACACCATATTTTCTTTTAGAGACCACATCACATTTGAAGTCATTTTGAGGGGTCTATATGATAGAAAATAACCAAGTGTGACACCATTCTAAAAACTGCACCCCTCATGGTGCTCAAAACCACATTCAAGAAGTTTATTAACCCTTCAGATGTTTTACAGGAATTTTTGGAATGTTTAAAAAAAATGAACATTTAATTTTTTTCACCCAAAATTTACTTCAGCTCCAATTTGTTTTATATTACCAAGGGTAACAGGAGAAAATGGACCCCAAAAGTTGTTGTACAATTTGTCCTGAGTACCCCGATACCCCATATGTGGGGGTAAACCACTGTTTGGGTGCAATGCAGAGCTCGGAAGGGAAGGAGCGCCATTTGACTTTTCAAAACAAAATTGGCTGGAATTGAGATGGGACGCCATGTTGCGTTTGGAGAGCCACTAATGTGCCTAAACATTGAACCCCCCACAAGTGACACCATTTTGGAAAGTAGACCCCCTAAGGAACTTATCTAGATGTGTGGTGAGCACTTTGTCCCTCCAAGTGCTTCACAGAAGTTTATAATGTAGAGCCGTAAAAATAAAAAATAATACTTTTTCACAAAAATGAACTTTTCGCCCCCAATTTTTTATTTTCCCAAGGTTACCAGAAGAAATTGTACCCCAAACGTTGTTGTGCAATTTGTCCTGAGTACGCTGATTCCCCATATGTGGGGGTAAACCACTGTCTGGGTGCATGGCAGAGCTCGGAAGGGAAGGAGCGCCGTTTGACTTTTCATTGCAAAATTGGCTGGAATTGAGATGGGACTCCATGTTGGGTTTGGAGAGCCACTAATGTGCCTAAACATTGAAACCTCCACAAGTGACACCATTTTGGAAAGTAGACCCCCTAAGGATCTTATCTAGATGTGTTGTGAGAGCTTTGAACCCCCAAGTGTTTCAATACAGTTTATAACGCAGAACCGTGAAAATATAAAATCTTTTTTTTTTTTTTGCCACAAAAATTATTTTTTAGCCCCCAGTTTTGTATTTTCCCAAGGGTAACAGGAGAAATTGGACCCCAAAAGTTGTTGTGCAATTTGTCCTGAGTACGCTGATACCCCATATGTGGGGGGTAACCACTGTTTGGGCGCATGGCAGAGCTGGGAAGGGAAGGAGCGCCATTTGGAATGCAGACTTAGATGGAATGGTGTGCAGGCGTCACATTGCGTTTGCAGAGCCCCTAATGTACCTAAACAGTAGAAACCCCCCACAAGTGACCCCATATTGGAAACTAGACCACCCAAGGAACTTATCTAGATGTGTTATGAGAACTTTGAACCCCCAAGTATTTCACTACAGTTTATAACGCAGAGCCGTGAAAATAAAAAATCATTTTTGTCCCACAAAAAAAATGATTTTTTAGCCCCCCAAATTTTAATTTTCCCAAGGGTAACAAGAGAAATAGGACCACAGAAGTTGTTTTCCAATTTTTCCTGAGTACGGTGATACCCGATATGTTGGGGTAAACCCCTGTTTGGCGCACTGGAGAGCTTGGATGGGAAGGAGCACTGATGTGCCTAAACAGTGGAAACCCCCAATTCTAACTGAAACCCTAACCCAACGCACCCCTAATCCCAACCACACCCCTAACCCGAACCCTAACCACACCCCTAACTCCAACACACCCCTAACCCTAATCCCAACCATAACCCTAACCACACCCCTAACCCTGACACACCCCTAACCCTAATCCCAACCGTAAATGTAATCCAAACCCTAACCCTAGCCCCAACCCTAACCCTAGCCCCAACCCTAGCCCCAACCCTAACCCTAGCCCTAACCCTAGCCCCAACCCTAATGGGAAAATGGAAATAAATACATTTTTAATTTTTTTATTTTTCCCTAACTAAGGGGGTGATGAAGGGGGGTTTGATTTACTTTTATAGTGGTGTTTTTTTAGCGGATTTTTATGATTGGCAGCTGTCACACACTAAAAGATGCTTTTTATTGCAAAAATATTTTTTGGCATTACCACATTTTGAGAGCTATAATTTTTCCATATTTTGGTCCACAGAGTCATGTGAGGTCTTGTTTTTTGTGGGACGAGTTGACGTTTTTATTGGTAACATTTTCAGGCACGTGACATTTTTTGATCGCTTTTTATTCCGATTTTTGTGAGGCAGTATGACCAAAAACCAGCTATTCATGAATTTCTTTTGGGGGGGGCATTTATACCATTCCGCGTTTGGTAAAATGGATAAAGCAGTTTTATTCTTTGGGTCAGGATGATTACAGCGATACCTCATTTATATCTTTTTTTATGTTTTGGCGCTTTTATACGATAAAACTCTTTTATAGAAAAAATAATTATTTTTGCATTGCTTTATTCTGAGGACTATAACTTTTTTATTTTTTCGCTGATGATGCTGTATGGCAGCTCGTTTTTTGCGGGACAAGATGACGTTTTCAGCGGTAAAAAGGTTATTTATATCCGTCTTTTTGATCGCGTGCTATTCCACTTTTTGTTCGGCGGTATGATAATAAAGCGTTGTTTTTTGCCTCGTTTTTTTTTTTTTTTTTTTTTAATGTGTTCACTGAAGGGGTTAACTTGTGGGACAGTTTTATAGGTCAGGTCATTACGGACGCTGCGATACTAAATATGTGTACTTTTATTGTTTTTTTTTATTTAGATAAAGGAATGTATTTATGGGAACAATATTTTTTTTTTCTTTATTTAGGAATTTTTTTTTTTTTTTTACACATCTAAATTTTTTTTTTTTACTTTATAACATTGCAATCAGCGATCTGACATGCACTGCTCCTGGCTTAAAGAGCACTTGCTCTGAGCAGGCGCTTGGTAAGCCACCTCCCTGCAGGACCCGGATGCAGGCCCGTGGCCATTTTGGATCGGGGCTTGCAGGGAGGAGACGCTCGGTACAAGGTGAGCACATCGCCTTGTACCGAGGGTCTCAGGGAAGCACGCAGGGAGCCCCCTCCCTGTGCGATGCTTCCCTATGCTCCCGGAACGCTGCGATCATGTTTGATCGCAGTGTGCCGGGGGTTAATGTGCCAGGGGCGGTCCGTGACCGCTCCTGGCACATAGTGCCGGATGTCAGCTGCAATAGTCATCTGACACCCGGCCACGATCGGTCGCGCTCACGGATTGCTATGACGTACTATCCCGTCCTTGGGAATTAAGTCCCAGGTCACCTTGACGGGATAGTACGTCATATGGGATTAAGGGGTTAAAGTGGACTTTAGACAAGACTTTACATAAAGACAAATTCCTCCTCTCTGATTTTTACGATCCTTTCTAAAAGGACTGTAACCCTGTAAGTTAACTGCTCAGTAGATATTTCTTTTAGTTCTTCCATCTTGTTTGTCAGTCTTCTAGTGTTTGTGAGCATGCAGTTTAGAGGATTTTGTTTTGTTCTAATCTCATTCCTGTGGATTGATTTAGAAATTTTCTTACCTCCCTTCCGAGTATGTTGTCTTGGGTCTTCTTTGCCACTCCTCATATCCTTCATCAGTATATTTTCTGGCTTCATGTTCGTGTCTAATGTTTTTTTTCCCATCCCCTCTTCTTCTAGTCTAACGCCCTCCTGATGAGTGTAGCAAGTCTTCTATGTTTTTGGTATATTACTCCCAGATGCTTTTTAGCACATTACGCATACATGCTTTTGGCACAGTACTCCCAAGGACTTTTTGCCACAGTATGCACAGAGGCTTTTTGGCACGATACACACACATGCTTTTTGGCACAGTACTCCTAAGGAATTTTTCCCACAGTATACACAGAGTACAGTATGGCACAGTACTCCCAGAGGCAGGGTTGCAGAGTACACACAGAGGCTTTTTGGCACAGTACTCCCAAAGGCTTGTTGGCACAGTGCACACAGAGGCTTTTTGGCACAGTACACACAAAAGCTTTTTGACACAGTACTCTCAGATGCTTTTTGGCTTATTACACACACATGCTTTTTGGCAAAGTACTCCTATATGTTTTTTGGCTCAGTACACACAGAGGCTTTTTGGAACAGTTCTTCCAAAGGCTTTTTGGCGCCGTACTCCCAGAGGCAATTTCGAACAGTACACACAGATGCTTTATGGTACAGGACTCCCAAAGGCAGGGTTGCAGAGTACACACAGAGGCTTTTTGGCACAGTATACCCAGAATGTTTTTGTCCCACAAATGGGAAAGAGATGACTGCATAGTAGAATTATATTTTGTGCATACTACTCACCAAAAGACAGCTGCAGAGGAGAATTATTATTTAGAAACACTTCTCGTACAGACACAGCAGTAGAATAAAATTATTTTTTCAGCCCACAAATGGGAAATAGATGGCTGCATAGCAGAATTAGCTTTTAGACACACTACTCACAAAAAGACAGCTACATAGTAGAATTATATATTAGACATACTACTCAGAAAAATACAGCTTCAGAGTAGAATTTTATTTTGGCACATTACTCATACACACACTACTGCATTGAACACAGAGGCTTGAAGGCACAGTACTCCCACAGGAGAGGGTGGAGAGTACATACAGAGACTTGAAGCTGCAGTACTCTCACATGCTGGGGTACAGAGCACACGCAGAGGCTCACCAGAAAAGTACTCCCACAGGCAGGGGTGCAGAGTACATACATATGCTTTATGGCACAGTACTCCCGCAGTCAGGGTGCAGATTACACACAGAGGCTTAAGGGCAAAGTACATCCACAGGAAAGGGTGCAGAGTACACACAGAGGCTTAAAGGCATAGTACTACCACAGGCAGGGCTGCAGAGTACACACATAGGCTTAAAGGCACAGTACTCTGACTGGCAGGGTTGCAGAATACACACAGTGGCTTTTTGACACTGTACTCCAACAGTTATGGGTGCAGAATACGCATAGTGTTTTTTTGGCACATTACTCCCACTGAGACAACTGCAGAGTACACACTGTGGCTTTTTTGAGTATGCAGACCAATTCTGTCTTTCACTTCTGTGTCTCCTGGCCCTACATTAATCAGAGCAGAATGGCGGCGGCACTCGTTATCTGGCATTTATACAGGCCGGGTCACATGATGGCTCCGCAATTGCCCACAGCCTAAAAGCTTGTTGATTGGCTGTGCTACAGCCTTTCAACAAACTTTATTAGAAATCTGAACCCGAACAGAAAACCGGACATCCTGTTAAAGGTCTGTGCCCGGGGTTCGGTACCAGACACTTTACAATTTGGGTTCACTCATCCTTACTGATTTTTAACATCTTAAATGCCACTGTCAATCTCATTCAAAGCACACATTTGCAGGGAAATGCCATTTGAGGCCCCCATCATGCTGCAGCAATTGTTAGGCATTGATGGGATGGAACGGCAGACCCCCATCTCTGCTAAGTAGATACTACAGTGAAGTGCAGCCATAGACTTTGTTTATAGGAGATCATCATTTTCCCAGTATACTGCAATTCTATGGTATTGCAGTAAATGGAATAAGCAATCAAACAATTTCAGGTTCAAGCTTCCAATAAAGTAAAAGAAAAAGATTTAAAAAAAAAAAAGTAAGCGTTTGAAACAACTCTCTTTTTCTCTGTTTAATAGCAAAGATATAGAAAAAATAAACACATTTGGTATTGACACATTGGTAAAAATCACCACTGAAATAAAACAAAAACTTTACAGTTAATTATACTGACCTATAGCATTTTTACAACCCAATGAGCACTGTAAAACCAAAACCCCAAAATACCTGTGAGGGTGGTGAGGATGGCGTTCCACTCTTCTGACATTCCTGCTGTTTAAATGTATGTATACATGTATTTTACAGGAGTTCTACTGTATGATAATGTAACTGTCCTGCATTGCAGTTAATAGTTGTCTCCCTGGGGCTGCAGTACTAACCAACGAACAGAAAATGTCACTGTCTCCTTCTTTGCTTTTGCATAGAACTGGGTGCAATATGTAGTCTGCCCAATGACAGACAGTATAACACCAGCTTGAAAAATTATTTTAAAATCCGAAATGTCGCCCTACTGAAATGTTTGTTCAGTAAATGCAGTCAATACTTGGCCAGAGCTCCTTTTGCATCTATTACTGCATCAATGCGGCGTGGCATGGAGGCAATCAGCCTGTGGCATTGCTGAGGTGTTGTGGCATTGCTGAGGTGTTATGGCACTGCCGAGGTGTCTGCATTGTTGGGTCTGGTGTCTCTCATCTTCTTCTTGACAATACCCCATAGATTCTCTATGGGGTTAAGGTCAGGCGAGTTTGCTGGCCCATCAAGCACAGTGATACTGTTTTGAAACCAGGTATTGGTACTTTTGGCAGTGTGGACAGGTGCCAAGTCCTGCTGGAGAATGACATTTCCATCTCCAAAAAGCTTGTCGGCAGAGGGAAGCATGAAGTGCTCTAAAATTTCCTGGTAGATGGCTGAGCTGACTTTGGTCTTGCTACAACACAGTGGACGTACACCATCAGATGACATGGCTCCAGGGTCAGACTGGCTATCGGGCATTTCTGGCAAATTCCAGAAGGGCCGGTGGCAGTCGTGGGCTCTGCCTCTGACACTGCTGTCATCGCGCACCTGCTGTGTGGCCGGACAGACTGCAGCTGCTGAGACCGAAGCCAAGAGCAGCGCGGGGCACGAGGAGAGGTGAGGAGAGTGATTTTTTTTTTGTTTGTTTTTAAAATATATCAATGAGTGATAACTGGATTGTGGGGCTATTGGGGGGCTGCATTACATTCTATGGGGGCTGTGCTGCATTACATTCTATGGGGGCTGGCTGCATTACATTCTATGGAGGTTGGCTGCATTACATTCTATGGGGGCTGTGCTGCATTACATTCTATGGGGGCTGGCTGCATTACATTCTATGGGGGCTGTGCTGTATTACATTCTATGGGGGCTGGCTGCATTACATTCTATGGGGGCTGTGCTGTGTTACATTCTATGGGGGCTGGCTGTAATACATTCTATGGGGGCTGTGCTGTGTTACATTCTATGAGGGCTGTGCTGTATTACATTCTATGGGGGCTGTGCTGCATTACATTCTATGGGGCTGTGCTGTATTACATTCTATGGGGCTGTGCTGTATTACTTTCTATGGGGGCTGTGCTGCATTACATTCTATGGGGGCTGTGCTGCATTACATTCTATGGGGGTGTGCTGTATTACATTCTATGGGGGCTGTGCTGTATTACATTCTATGGGGGGCTGTATTACATTCTATGGGGCTGTGCTGCATTACATTCTATGGGGGCTGTGCTGTATTACATTCTATGGGGGCTGTGCTGTACTACATTCTATGGGGGCTGTGCTGCATTACATTCTATGGGGGCTGTGCTGCATTACATTCTATGGGGGGCTGTATTACATTCTACGGGGACTGTGCTGCATTACATTCTATGGGGGCTGGCTGCATTACATTCTATGGGGGCTGTGCTGCATTACATTCTATGAGGGCTGTGCTGTATTACATTCTATGGGGCTGTGCTGCATTACATTCTATGGGGGGCTGTATTACATTCTATGGGGGCTGTGCTGCATTACATTCTATGGGGGGCTGTATTACATTCTATGGGGGCTGTGCTGCATTACATTCTATGGGGGCTGGCTGCATTACATTCTATGGGGGCTGTGCTGCATTACATTCTATGAGGACTGTGCTGTATTACATTCTATGGGGGCTGTGCTGTATTGCATTCTATGGGGGCTGTGCTGTATTACTTTCTATGGGGGCTGTACTGCATTACATTCTATGGGGGCTGTGCTGCATTACATTCCATGGGGGCTGTGCTGTATTACATTCTATGTTGGGGCTGTATTACATTCTATGGGGGCTGTGCTTTATTACATTCTATGGGGGGCTGTATTACATTCTATGGGGCTGTGCTGCATTACATTCTATGGGGGCTGTGCTGCATTACATTCTATGGGGGCTGTGCTGTATTACATTCTATGGGGGCTGTGCTGTATTACATTCTATGGGGGCTGGCTGCATTACATTCTATGGGGGCTGTGCTGTATTACATTCTATGGGGGCTGTGCTGTATTACTTTCTATGGGGGCTGTACTGCATTACATTCTATGGGGGCTGTGCTGCATTACATTCTATGGGGGCTGTGCTTTATTACATTCTATGTGGGGGCTGTATTACATTCTATGGGGGCTGTGCTGTATTACATTCTATGGGGGGCTGTATTACATTCTAAAGGGGGCTGGCTGCATTACATTCTATGGGGGGCTGTATTACATTCTATGGGGGCTCTGCTGCATTACATTCTATGGGGGCTGGCTGCATTACATTCTATGGGGGCTGGCTGCATTACTTTCTATGGGGCTGTGCTGCATTACATTCTATGGGGGCTGTGCTGTGTTACATTCTATGGGGGCTGGCTGTAATACATTCTATGGGGGCTGGCTGCATTACATTCCATGAGGGGGCTGTATTACATTCTATGGGGGAGGGCTGTATTACATTCTATGGGGGGCTGTATTATATTCTATGGAGGGGCTACATTATATTCTATGGGGGGCTGCATTATGCTCTATGAGGGGGCTACCATATGTCCTGCGCAGTACCTCCTTTCACTCTACAGATGGAAAAAGAGAATTTCAAATTAGGGAGTACATCTCTTGCAGTAGAGAGAATGTGGTGTACTATGCCACGTGTGGCTGCCCACTAATATATGTGGGTTTGACGTCCAGGGAACTGAGAGTGAGAGTGAGGGAACATGTGCGGGGCATTGGCGCAGCAAAGACGGTGGAGGATTTGTCTGAGTTAACCACCATTCCCAGGCACTTTAGAGAAGTCCATAATTGTGACCCACGGAGTTTTAAGGTGCGTGGGATTGATGTGATACATATGGGGATAAGGGGTGGCAATGTCAAAAAAATGCTGGCTCAATGGGAGTTGAAATGGATTGTCACCCTGAATACAGTTAAACCATATTGTTTAAATGAAGCTCTAAATTTTGCCCCATTCCTGTAAGGTCTGAGTGATTTATAAGTCTATGGAAATTTATTGTTGTGGTTTTTCCCTCCTTTCTGTTGTTTTCTCTTCTCTTTTTTTAACGTTGTATTTTTCTTATTTGTTTTGTATTTAGTGATTTTATTATATTACATCTAAATATCCTGGTTGAAGAGGGACGCATCCTAATCTATCATGCTAATGATGACATCACACTTCGCTGCAACTGCCGAATTGGAATATTGCTTAAATTGCATTTTGTATGTTATAATGGGCATTGTACAGACTGTATAGTTGCGGTGTTGAATAATAGAATATAAAATTATAAGTTTGTGGTAGGGTGCAAATTATAGGCTGCAGTGCGCGTGTGCTCACTTGCCTCCCCCCCTTCACCTCCAAAGTCCGGCCGCGGTGCGTCTGTGAGTGGCTGTTTGGTTGCTGGGGTTACCTGGCTGCCATTCACTGTTTTTCAGACGTGGGCTGGCCCGCGGGGCTGCGGGGCGGAGAGCGGTGGACACATGCGCCGATACAAGCAGTGGTGTAAATACCCGGTCACATGACTGTCATGTGACGCAGGTCCTACAGGATATAAGGTTAGGTGTTTTGAGGAAATGACACTTCCCCTTGAGAAAGCCGCTAGGATAGCAGCGAAACGTGCGTCGGGGGTGACGCTCAGTCCAGGGATCCTCATGTGGGTAAGATTGTGCTTGTGCTCTGGGAGGTGGATTTTCTAACGCCGCATGGCTTGTTACTCTTGCTGCTCCTCCGGGCACTCTCCATGTTAGTCTCCATTGTGGATCAGGTTCTTGTATTGGCACCTTTTCTAACTTCATAGTTGCACAGGCTTATATGTATTACTGCGGATATAGGGTAGTCATTGGGAACTGGGTCCACTTGGTAGGATTACATAGAGTTACCGCACATCTTCTCTTTGTACATTCCAATGGTTGGTTGTTAAAATGGGATATAATATGGATTCCTGGTACATTTATTTGGTGTCTTTTAAATGTGTGTGTTTTTAATTGTGTTTTTCAATAAAATTGTTACTTTTCTATATATACTCCCGTTGTCCTCCTCTTATATAGTTCCTATTGGGAGTTATACACACAGGGGTGGGGACATTGTTCCAGACCACCTGTTTTACTATGAGTCTGGGTGTGGGTGGAACATATATATGAGGGGCTGCATTATACTAAATGAGGGGGCTGCATTATATTCTCTGGGGTGTTACATTATACTCGGGGCTACAATATATTATGTTGGGTGGCTGCATTATACTCTGGGGTGGCATCATTATACTATATGTGGGCTGCATTATACTGTATCGAGGACTATGGGGAATACATTATACTATATGAAGAACTATGGGGTGCATTATACTATGGGAAGTGAATTGTACTACATGGATAACAATGGCGGGGTATTATACTATATGGAGCACTATGAGGAATGTATTATACTATATGGAGGACTGTGGTAGTACATTATGCTATATGGAGGACTGAGGAGTATATTATACTATATGGAGGAATTGCAGTGTATTTTAATATATGGAGGACTTTGAGGAGTGTATTATACTATATGGATGACTGAGGAGTGTATGATACTATATGGAGGACTGAGGAGTGTATTATACTATATGGAGGACTGAGGAGTGTATTATACTAAACAAGCAAAATGCTGCCTATTCATCGAGTGATTGGATTGTTTATGTGGGAACAGAAATCCTTGTTCTCAGCAGGACATTGCCAGTGTAAACTGTAGATGTACTGCTGATAACATGATACTGTATGAGGACAGATTGATCTAATTGTGATTGTTCTGTTCCCTTCATTCTTTCTCAGTTGGTGTAAAGAGGCCAGGAAACAAGCAAACGACTTCAGTATTGTCGATCACACTTGTTTAGTGGCCTGAGATCAGCACATGTAAATACAGCAGAAATGCTTCGCAGGGAGACCAGGCAAGGATGATGACAGTTGTAGTTAGCACCCGGCGCCTGGGAATAGCGCTAACTCTACTGCTTTTCCCAGCCGCCAGAGCATTTAATTCTAGTATGTGTAATGATTTTTAGGGTTGATGTTACCTGCGTAATGTCAGCTGCTATCAATCCCTGGTGTAAGTAATGGAGAGGTGTCTATCAGACACCCCCACTACTAGCCCAGACCTGGAGAGACCCAGCGACTGAAGAGCGGTGACGGTAGTAACAATACCGTTCTTCACAGTCGCTGAGCTCAGCGTTAGACCCAGAATATCTGAAGAGCGGTGACATTACTGATGTCACCGCTCTTCAGAGTCACCAGGTCTCGTCCTGCGCAGTGGAACCAAAAGTGGCTGTAGGCAAAGTTTATGGAGCATCAGAATGAGGTTCCATAGCCTTTGGTCGTCTCATCCCTTCATTATCTACGAGACCCAGTTATGTAGGTAAAGTAGCGGCTTTTCTTCGTACTGCAACTAAAAGCAATAAATAGGACCGAGCTGTAATGCTGGATGGATACAGCTGTAATTATATGTTATATAGTTGTGTTACACTCCCCTCACTTCTTGCAACCTACAAGTGTACAAAGATATTATACAGTCACCATGTGACAAGTGGGCCTGTGTAACTTCAAATGCCAGGGCTGAATTTTAGTCCCAGTCCGGCCCTGCATGGCTCCCTAAACCATCACTGATTGTGGAAAACAACACCTTGGACTACTGCGCAACAGCCAAGTTCTTTTTCTCCTTGGATTTATGCTGCAGCTCTGCTCCCTTCCATCTGTTCCCCATCAATCTCCTAACATAAACAATGTCATGTAACTGCTGCAGGCAATCAGGTTGATCAGTTGCAGCCTTCACATTTTTGTCCAAAACACTGTAATACAACAGTGTCTATACCACCTACTATATTACATTTCTGTTTACACACATCGATGTGAATACTTTTCTGCCCAATGATGACAGAAGTATTCTAGGAGTGATACCTTTATTGGCTAACCAGAAAATAATATGCTTGCAAGCTTTCAGAGCACAGTGGCTCCTTCTCTTCAGGCAAGTCAACCTGAAGAAGGAGCCTCTGTGCTCTAAAAGCTTGCAAGCATATTATTTTCTGGTTAGCCAATAAAGGTATCACTCCTAGAATACTTTTGTCATCATTGGGCAGAAAAGTATTCACATCGATTTTTCTGGCTAACACGGTACCACAATACAATTTGTTATTGTACATCATGTTTACACTCAGGAAGACTGGTTGACCTTGTTTTAATAAGAAGCCAATCACATGCCACATGTTGTAGAAAAAGGCTGTACTTTTTTGCACCAGTGTTTACAAAAATCTGCTCTACTACAGGGGGAGATATATTATATGTGCAGCCTGTGAAAATGCACTGGGGTCCAACAGAGGGGGCCACAGTCACCTAAAAAAGCAAATTCCTGCTGTTTATTACTGGTGGATTGCTAGAAACGTAAGTGTCCTATATATATGTAAGACACATATCCTTTCTTCTGAGGGGGAGTCTGTATCTGCTATGTGAAATGTTGGATGGGGGTTAAAGGGAATCTGTCACCCCCAAAATCGCGGGTGAGCTAAGCCCACCTGCATCAGGGGCTTATCTACAGCATTCTGGTTTTGTTTTACATAACATTTTGGATCACATTTATCCTGCTCTATACACTAAGCACCAGGGTCGGACTGGCCATCTGGCAATTCTGGCAAATGCCAGAAGGGCCTGTCTGGTCAAAGGGCTGCCTTGTCTCAAGACACCCATACTGTTAAGAGTTGTGATGAAGCACAAATACGTGACTCTGTCAATCACCACAGCAGGCCTCTAGCATCATTAGAAATATTGGTCTTGTAGTAAATCTTGCTTTCCTCTATCCATGGTAATATTAGTAGTAATATATCCCATCTAGTGCTTGGGGACAGTGACAGCATGGGCCTTTGTGCTTTCAAATGCCAGGGCTAAATTTCAGTCCCAGTCCGTACCTGCTAAGCACTTACACTGGGATTTCCATCTCAATTTCTGAGAGATGTGAATCAGATGAAACCCTGAGGGATTCATTCACTATTATGAGGCAGCAGAGTTATTCTGGATGCCATCTGGCCTCTGGTCAGCATTGTTGTTCTTTTCAGAAGTGCACAAAACTGTGGTCGAACGCGCTTTTATGCACATGTAATAGTATGCAGGTACTGAGTATGTCACCACGTAACAGACAGACCAACAGTTGTGGGGTTTAATAACAGGAATTAGGTTCTCCTCACAGGGAGGAAGCAATGGAAAATAACTAGCAATAAAACAGTGCAAAAATATGGGAGTCAAACAGTGTAACAGAAGTAAGCAATATTTCTTGAGAAAAGGACTTGCTTAAAGGGTCGTCTTCTCCAACGTAGGCGCAGAGAAACAGCGGCACTTGTCGTCCCTCTGTTGTCCGTGGGCTGAGTAGTCTCTAGGAGCCCGCAGCCTGGGGTTTCGGGAGTTAATGTGATATGCACAGGCTCTGAGTCTTTAGCTTTTATTACAGCACAGCCAGGAATCAGGGGCTCTGCACTGTTAAGTCTCTCATCAAGAATCACAGTCTCTGTACTGATACTGCAGGGACCAGGGGGTCGAAGTCTCTGCACAGGCCAATGTCTCTACATGGGTCTCAAAGCGTCCCTCTCCAGTCACAGCAGAGTCCGCTTTCATGTACTCACAAGATGCAGTCTTTCTGGCCAGTCTCCCTGTATTTGTCCTCAGACCGGGAGCTCTCTCTCTCTCCCGGAGCACAGCTGCACCCTGCTCTGACCGCTGCTCACACTGCTCTGACCGCTGCTCACGCTGCTCTGTCTCTTGCGCGTGTGCCTTTCCCGCTCTCTGCCCGGCTTCCTTCCTGTCTCAGTCTCTAAGTCTGTCCCCTGGGGAACCTGCAGCACAGCTCAATGGTTCCAGGCACAGAGCCGAGAAGGTAACCGCCCCCAGACTCTTCTTGTGTTTCACCTCCTTACACACACCTAAAAGCGAAATGTAAGGAAAACACACACGAGAGGAGAACCGCGGGATACTGATATTCCCCTGCCGTTACCAATCTGTGACGGAGCTTATACAGTGACAGCTGTCTGGCGCCCCTTACCCTCAGATCAGTCAGGGAACTGCACCTAGGATAAGTACCGTACATACTCGAGTATAAGCCGAGACCCCTAATTTTGCCACAAAAAACTGGGAAAACTTAATGACTCGAGTATAAGCCTAGGGTGGAAAATGGAGCAGCTACCGGTAAATTTAAAAAATAAAAATAGATACCAATAAAAGTAAAATTAATTGAGATATTAGTAGGTTAAGTGTTTTTGAATATCCATATTGAATCAGGAGCCACATATAATGCTCCATACAGTTCATGATGGGCCCCATAAGATGCTCTATATTAAAATATGCCCCATATAATGCTGCACAAAGGTTAATAATGGCCCCATAAGATGCTCCATAGACACATTTGCCCCATACAGTACTGCATAAAGGTTAATAAGGGCCCTATAAGATGCTCCATAGAGACATTTGCCCCATATAATGCTGCACAAATGGTGATTATGGCCCCATAAGACGCTCCATAAAGATATTTGCCCCATATAGTGCTGCACAAACGTTGATTATGGCCCCATAAGATGCTCCATAGAGATATTTGCCCCATATGCTGTTGCTGTGATTAAAAAAAAAAAAATGACATACTCACCTCTCGTCGCTCAGGCCCCCCGGCACTTGCAATATTCACCTGTCCCACGTTCCGGCGCCGCTCCGTCTTCCGCGTCCTCTGCACTAACGTTCAGGCAGAGGGCGGCGCGCACACTAATCGCGTCATCGCGCCCTCTGACCTGAGCGTCTGTCACGGGGAGACTAGGTGAGCGAGAGCTAAAAACCCAGGACCCTGCAGTTTCTCTCAGACTAGGGAAATCCTGACTGACCCTCTACCTGGAGTTTACACTGATGGTGTGCATGTCCAGGCCTCGAACCTCACCCTGACTCCTGTTTTAACCCTAGGCTGATACCTCCTCCCACCACCCAGTGAAGAGGTAATATTCCAATACCCACAGTTAGCACAGACAAGGATAAAGGAAAATATACACCACGCCGTAGTCACTCAGGAATACACTATAAATGTGCAGGGCAAAATAAATACAAATATAGGAAGGAGTAAATAAGACAGAGGAAAATACACCACCAGCAACGAATCTCCAACAACCAGCTATCCACTCCAGACCGAGATAACAACGCACAAGACAGAAGCTATAATCGGCGACGCCCAATAAACAGGAGAACTATTTAAAGGCCATGGGAATGGCCCAGCTTCCAATCCGAGGATTAGGAAAATTAACCCCGGAACAGCTAGATAAAATCTAGCAGACGCCAATGAGCAAATAGTGGTCAAAAGCGGAATTACCGCTGTCTGTCGGACGACCGGGTCTGAACAGCGTCCGACATGACAGCGTCACTGCAGCGGACGTGGAAGACGGAGCGGCGCTGGAACGTGGGACAGGTGACTATTGCGCAATGCTCCCCCTCCCCATTATAATCACTTGCTCCTGGCGCAGTCCCTGATTCTCCGGGCGCTAACAGCTTCTTCCTGTATTGAGCGGTCACATGATACCGCTCATTACAGTAATGAATGTGCGGCTCCACCCCTATGGGAGTGGAGTCGGGTCCATATTCATTGCTGTAATGAGTGGTACTGTCATGTCGGACGCTGTTCATACTAGGGCGTTCGACAGACAGCGGTAATTCCGCTTTTGTCCACTATGCGCTCAGTGGCATCGGCTAGATTTTGTCTAGCTGGTCCGGGGTTAATTTAGCTGGTGCTCGGATTGGAAGCTGGGCCAAGCCCACTGCCTTTAAATAGTTCCTCTGAACATTGGGCGTCGCCGATTATAGCTTCTGTCTAGTGCTTGGTTATCTCGGTCTGGAGTGGTGAGCTAGGAGTTGGAGTATCGTATCTGGTGGTGTATTTCCTTTTGTCTTATTTACTCCTTCCTATATTTGTATTTGTTTTGCCCTGTGCATTTATAGTGTATTCCTGAGTGACTGCGGCTTGGTTCATATTTTCAGGTATCCTTGTCTGTGCCAACTGTGGGTATTGGTGTGAGATCTCTTCACTGGGTGGTGGGTGGTAGTTTCAGCCTAGGGTTGAAACAGGAGATAGGGTGAGGGTGGAGGCCTAGACATGCACACCATCAGTGTAAACTCTAGGAGAGGGTCAGTTAGGATTTCCCTAGTCTGAGGGAAATTGCAAGGGCCCGGGTTATTAGCTCTTGCCCACCTAGGCTTCCCGTGACATTATAATCGGCCTTGAAAGAAAAAAAAGGGGTTTCCTTTTTTTTTTTGTCATGGATCCCATGACTTCCATAACCCGCCAGTTGGAGGCGCTGTCCCTACAGGTCACTAAGTTGAGGGGGCAGTGCAGCAACAGGGACTAGCAGTATCTAATGTGCAAGCTGGAGCGACAGGTAGAGTTGCTGAGCCTAAGTTTCCTTTGCCTGAAAAGTTTGCTGAGGAACGCAGTAAATTTGTTTCTTTTCATGAAGCTTGCAAACTATATTTCCGTATGCGCCCGGTCTCCTCGGGTAATGAGGCTCAGCGTGTGGGCCTGGTGTTGTCATTATTAAACGGGGATCCCCAAGCATGGGCAATTTCTTTGCCATCTGATTCTGCTGCATTTGACTCTGTTTTTTTTCTTCTCTTGGAAACATTTACGATGAGCCTGACAGAATGGCTCTAGCAGAATCTAAGATACGCACTATTCGCCAGGGGGAGCGAGTTGCAGAGGATTACTGTTCAGAATTTCGCCGCTGGGCGGTCGACACTCAGTGGGATGATCCAGCGCTGCGGAGTCAGTTTATTCATGGGGTTTCTCTAGATTCCACTATGAGTATGGTTGTTCGCATTGATCGTCGTTTGCGTCAGGGGGAGCATGAGACGCCGCCTGTGGGAGAAGGTTTAGGTTCACGTGAGGTTGCTGCAGGTGAGCCCACAGAGCCTATGCAAATCACAGGGGTGTCACATGTTAAGCGTCGAGCCCCTGTGCTCAGGAAGCCGGGAGCCTGTTTTTACTGCGGTAAAACTGGTCATTTTGTTAACATTTGTCCTCTGCTGTCTAAGAAAAACGCAACGGCGGAAAACTTCTAAGCTCAGAGGGTGTGGAGGCCAATCTGAGCTTATGTATATCCTCCATGGTGGTTTCTCAATGCATGCTCCCTGCTAAGGTTATTATCGCTGGCAGTGAGCTGCCAATTACTGTTTTTGTGGATAGTGGTTCTGCCACAAATCTCATTGATGAGGAGTTTGCGCGCACTGCTGGTTTTAAGATCGAAAAACTGCCTCATCCTATCCGTGTGGTCACCATCAATGCTGCTCCTCTCTCACAGGGGGAGATTACTGAGTTTGTGGCTGAGGTGAAACTCCACATTGGGGTTCTACATTTCGAGCAGGTTACATGTAAGGTACTCAAGAATCTTCCTGCACAGGTGGTTTGGGTTTTCCATGGTTGTCTATGCACAACCCGGTTATTGACTGGAAAACTCAGGACATAATTCAGTGGAGCGAGTTCTGCCAGGAGAATTGCCTGGCCACATGTGTGTCTGCTGTGACTTCAAGCGTTCCGGAGTCACTTCTGGATTTTGTGGATGTGTTCTCTGAGAAGGGTTGTTCAGAGTTGCCACCACATCGCCCCTATGACTGTACTATCAGGTTTACACAAGGGGACAAATTGCCTAAAGTAAGGATGTTTAACATCTTCGGTCCGGAAAGACAAGCGTTAAAGGATTACATTGCTGAAAGTTTGAGCAAAGGGCACATCAGGCCTTCATCCTCGCCTGTGGCAGCAGGGTTCTTCTTCGTTAAGAAGAAAGATGGCGGACTACGCCCGTGTCTGGATTTCAGGGAGTTGAACCAGATTACGGTTCGTGATCCATACCCTATGTCATTGATACCGGATTTGTTCAATCAGGTGGCAGGTGCTAAATGGTTTACCAAGCATGACCTCAGGGGGGCATACAACCTCATAAGAGTCCGTCAAGGTGATGAGTGGAAGACGGCTTTTAATACCCCTGAGGGTCATTTTGAAAATTTGGTGATGCCATTTGGGTTGACTAACGCACCTGCAGTGTTCCAACATTTCATTAATGATGTGTTCTCGCATGTTTTGGGGAAATTCGTTATCGTGTACCTAGATGACATTCTCATATATTCTTGCGACCGTGATACTCATTTAGATCATGTCAGGCAGGTGTTACAGCTTCTCAGAGAGAATAAGCTGTATGCTAAACTTGAGAAATGTGTATTTTCTGTTCAAGAGTTGCCTTTCTTGGGTTATATTGTGTCTGCTTCTGGTTTTAAAATGGACGCCGCTAAGGTGCAAGCGGTGCTGCATTGGGAACGGCCTGATAACCTGAAAGCACTTCAGCGGTTCCTTGGGTTTTCTAACTACTATAGGAAGTTTATCAAAGATTTTTCCATCATTGCTAAACCGCTAACTGACATGACTAAAAAGGGTACCAATTTCTCCGTTTGGCCTGAGGCTGCAGTGCGCGCATTTGAATTTCTTAAGAACAGTTTTGTTTCAGCCCCCATTCTTGTGCAGCCAGACGTATCAAAACCTTTTGTTGTGGAAGTCGATGCGTCTAAGGTTGGTGTGGGGGCGGTACTATCACAAGGCTCATCTTTGAGTGATTTGCGTCCATGCGCCTATTTTTCCAAGAAACTGTCGCCCGCCGAACGTAACTATGATATCGGCAACAGGGAGTTGGCAATCAAGTTGGCCTTTGAGGAATGGCGACACTTCTTGGAGGGGTCGGTTCATCAGGTTACTGTTATTACCGACCATAAGAATTTGCTTTATTTGGAGTCTGCCAAGCGTCTGTCTCCCAGGCAGGCTCGCTGGGCATTGTTTTTCACGCGGTTCAACTTTGTTGTCACTTACAGACCTGGGTCTAAAAACACTAAGGCAGATGCTCTGTCCAGGTGTTTTCCGGGGGGAGAACCTCAGGAGGATCCAGTACCCATCCTCCAAAAGGGTGTTGTGGTTTCGGCTCTCACTACCGAGGTTGAGGCTGAGATTGCCGAGGCTCAGGAGGAGGTACCATCTGAGCTTCCCATCAACAAATCTTTTGTACCGCTTCATCTCCGCTTAAAGGTTTTGGCGGAGCATCATGATGCTGTCCTGGCTGGCCACCCAGGGGTTGGAGGTACCTTGGAGTTGGTGTCATGTCGGTTTTGGTGGCCCAAGATCCGACAGGACGTGGTCTCATACGTGTCAGCTTGCACCACGTGCGCTAGGGCTAAGATGCCTCGCTCCCGTCCTGTTGGCACACTACTTCCTCTTGAGGTACCTAGTAAGCCATGGACGGAAATCTCCATGGATTTCATCACTGATTTGCCCTCCTCAGCTGGGAACACGTTCATCTTGGTGATTGTTGATCGGTTTTCAAAAATGTCGCACTTTGTGTCTTTGCCTTCGTTGCCTAACGCTAAGACTCTGGCTCAGGTATTTGTGCAGGAGGTGGTCAGACTTCATGGGGTTCCGTCTGACATCGTGTCTGATAGGGGTACTCTGCCTCTTTTTTGGAGCGGGGTGCGGGCACGGGTTACCAACTCAGAACCCTGTTCAGTTAAATAGGGGCCAAATTATAAACCTGTCCTCGCACACACTCTCAAGGGATGAATTTGGTGTACTCCAGCGGGGCCTTAACTTCGTACCAACAAATTATTTTAACTGTTTCGAGTGGGTTAAAGACCTCAACTTGTTCTGTAGAAAATTAAAATGGCAAAAATTCTTTAAGCATAAGATCCGTGAGGAATGCCATATACTAGGACTGAATGAAGAAGATCTAGAAGGATATGAAGCCCTATGTGGCTTACTACAGGAGAATAATAGGACCCCAGGGGAGGGTGAAGGTCCGTTCACCACGTTGAGAAATAAAAGTGTGAGAATGCCGCCACAGGGGGATACGGGAAATATTGATCTATTTTCGTTACTAGTGGAAAGGGACCTCAAGAGACTTGGAAAGAAGGATTGGCATACTGAGGATAACCTTACAGTGAGTGAACGTGGGGCATTACTGACCCTGAGGAAAAATGACCAACTTATTATAAAGCCCTCAGATAAAGGGGGAAATTTAGTCCTTATGGATCATCTTGAATATCGCACTATGTGCACTACAATCCTACAGGATAGGACAACATATGAGGTGCTGAGCAGTAACCCACTCGAGACATTTAAGGGTCAGCTGAGGCTCATCTTGGAGGAAGCTATGGTCCAAAAACTGATTTCATCAAGTGAATTTGATTTTATGTTGCCTAAGTGTCCCCTGGTGGCGACATTCTATACACTCCCCAAGGTACATAAGGGGTACCACCCCCTCAAGGGACGTCCCATCGTCTCTGGGGTGGATTCCCTAAGGCTCCGTTCACATTTGCGTTGTGCGCCGCAGCGTCGGCGCCGCAGCGCACAACGCAAACAAAAACGCGGCAAAACGCACGCTAAAACGCTGTGTTTTGCGCCGCATGCGTCCTTTTTGGCCGAAAGTTGGACGCAAAAAAAATGCAACTTGAAGCGTTTCTTGCGTCCAACGCTTGCGGCCATGCGGCGCAAAACGCAGCACAACGCATGTCCATGCGCCCCCATGTTAAATATAGGGGCGCATGACGCATGCGGCGACGCTGCGGCGCCCGACGCTGCGGCGCTGACCGCAAATGTGAACGTAGCCTAACACAGAACTGCGGAATCTATGTAGATCAGGTCCTTTGCTCCTTCGTCATCTCCATCCCGTCTTATTTGAGGGACACATCCGATATGTTACTTAAATTAGAAGGAATCCATTTGGGGCAAGATGCGTGGTTGGCTTCGATCGACATCGAAGCACTCTATAGTAGCATACCGCATCAAGCAGGGTTAGAAGGAGTAAGGCACTTTTTGCAACAAAGATCGATAAGGTGTCAGGCACACAATGAGTTTGTGCTTAATATACTTTACTTTATCCTTACCCATAATGCATTCAGTTTTGACGGGAAACACTTCCAACAGCTCAGGGGCACTGCGATGGGGTGTCCCTGTGCCCCATCATATGCAAACATGTTCCTGGGCTGGTGGGAGGAGACTACTGTGTTTGGGGGTGATGGGAGATGGTGGGATGAATATATATCTATTTGGTATAGATATATTGATGACGTTATTCTGGTGTGGACTGGCTCAAGAGAGGGATTTGAAGAGTTTATGAAGTATCTAAATGTGAATGATATAGGCCTGAGATTCACCTCTGAGATCACGAATAAGGAATTGGCGTTTCTGGATGTAAAGATTGAAAAAGAGGCTAATGGAGGGCTCGTAACCAGCATATATAGGAAACCGACAAGTACAAACAGCCTACTGCATTGGCAGAGTCATCACCCAGCTCCCTTGAGGAGGGGGATTCCTAAGGGACAATTCCTTAGATTGAGGAGGAATTGCTCTAGATTCAACATGGTTAGGAGTCAGGCAGGGGACATGTATAATAGATTCCATGAGAAGGGATACCCAAGACACGTCCTCGATAGAGCTTTTAATGTCGCAAAAAGGGCAGATAGACAGGCCCTGTTACAGAAACGTACAAGGGAGGATCCAGGTGATGTGTTGAGGATCATTGGTACTTTTGATACTCAACATCAGGATATCAAAAAGATCTTCTCTAGACATTGGGACATACTTAGGTTCGATGAGGACCTTAGGGATGTAGTAGGGGAGCATCCCAATATAACATTCAGGAAGGGTAAATCCATCAGGGATATGCTGGTGCATAGCCAATACCAGAGACCTAAACCTGGGGACACATGGCTAAACAGAAGACCATGTGGTTTCTTCAAGTGTGGGGAGTGCAGCCTTTGCAAGTGGATGAGACCGTGCAAAAGGTTCCAGTGTTCTGGCACGGGTAAAATGTTTTACCAGCGAGAGTTTTCTAATTGTAAAACAGAAGGGGTGGTATACTTGGCGTCTTGCTCCTGCCCAAGAGATTATGTGGGGAAGACCAAGAGGGAATTTAGGAGAAGAGTGGGGGAGCATATGGGTGACATCCGCCACAAAAGAGATACCCCCCCTGGCTAAACATATGCACACCCATCATAGTGGAGACCCAACGGCTGTGAGATTCTTGATCATAGAGGTGGTGAAGGTGAATCCAAGGGGGGTAATCATGATAAAGTGATCCTCCAGCGGGAATGTGAGTGGATTTTTAGGTTGGAATCCCTTGAGCCAAAGGGCCTCAATGAACAGATGTCTTATATGTGCTTCTTGTAAATTTATGATCTGAATACAAATTAATCTTGACCCTATGTCCTTACTAAAATAATGAGCCATACTAGACTTTTGATGGGTTCCCCATATTTTGGGGAATTACATGGATTTCCATGACATATTGATAGGAATATCGTCTTTTATATCTCCATGTGTACCTGCCTAAATACTTATCGTCTAATCCCGCGCTTCTGGCCAACCACCAGATATATCTGAACAACAATATATCTAGGGTCACCATGATGGATGGGTACCGGTGCCCCTTGGTCTGATGGGGTGCACCTGATTGGTAGAGGCAACCCGTGGCGAATATGCCCATAAAATGTATCTATCTTCCTTATATATGGTATGGGCCGCTAAAGTTATTATCAAGTGGGGCTCTAGATATTGGGTAGATCCATGAGATGTGGGCACTTTTACCTTCATTTGGTTACCATGAAGGAGTATAGGTGCTTCTAAAAAATATTTGTAGGCATCTTAACTAACCCGCAATGGGCCTAAACGATCTAGGTGATATAATCTGGTGCTTGTAGTCACACTAATAGAATATATATAGTGTGGTTTGGCAGCGGCTTAATCCACCCAGGAACATCAAAGGATGTACTGATATGCTGTAGCGCTTAGACGGCTGTATGTATGGTATTCATCTTTGCAGTGTTCCCGGGTCACATGAGCTATGTGGGCAGTGTCTTAAGCTGCCTAGGAATATAAAGGGATGTATTGACATTATATTTAGCGCTTAAGCATCTATATCTATGGCGCTTATCTGTGGAACGCCCCTGTTTCCTAACAGCCGCCCTGGTTACGAACGACGGGGATGTACTGGACGCTCTCCGACTCTATATGGTTACCAAGGTAACGTTTGTAGTAGGTGGCATGCGCAGTAGGAGCATCCTGGCGCACCCCCTCTGTACGGAAGACTGAGATCCGGAAGAGGATATGGATTAGAGGCACTGGAAGGTGTCCCTGCCTTCCTGCTGTTGTGCGGCCCAAAGGGAGCATGCGCAGTGATGCGCTAGGGCGCTGTTATGATTATGCCAAGGTGCCTTCGACTCTGCATATTGTCCGGAACGGACATGCGCAGTTGAGGGCCCTGAACGCCACAGGAAGTGAAAGGGAGGAGTCCTATGTGCGGTGAAACTGGTGGGATGTATAAAGTAGGTACCTATTATCTGGCAGATTGTTATTGATCATCGGTTATGACACATATCTTCGTATCGGCCTCCTGATGAGCCTTAAAGGGTGAAACGCGTCGAGGCGCGAATTAGGAATGGCGTGTGGGTTATTACCGCAAGTATATTACCGCAAGTACATTACCGCAAGTACATCTTGAGATGAGTACAACTGCACTCCAATTGTTCTGATTTTTGTATAAGGTATCTGTCTGTGCAGCACCAGACTAATGTGCAGGGAAGCAATGATATATCGATATAACCAAATATAGGAGTCTCCTGCACTGCACTGTCTCTATATGAGTACAATATACAGGACATTTGGTGATCTCTGTTTCATTATATGGGAGATCTATAAGAGTGATTTGGTAATTACACAGACTTGAACAGTAGCTCTCTCGAACCAAGCGGCTATATCTGTTGCCCAATGTTTATGCGCCAAGTGTTCATACAGTGTTTTTATATTTTCACATGTTTGGGGACCTAGTTTCTCCCTAGCGTAGGCAGCTCTCTGTCTAGTGTGAGAGGACCCTATAGCCTGTGGGTAGAGGCGTTTCACTAGCGGTGGTAGGGTGCATCAGGGCCTTCAGGGTCAGCCATCGTGGAGCGGGGGCGCCACAACGTTCCCCCTAGGGTGTCAACCTCCGCAGACAGGTAGGGGCTATTATAGGTGCTATAGCTAGGGGCATCTAGTCTTCCCCTATAGTTTTTTTGTTGGTTTGAGCACTTTTTTTGGATTGTGTTGTTTTTCTTTTGTGGTCTATGGTTGTCTGCTTTGATTTTAATAATAAAAGTGGTTTTTAAGACAGGGCTATTCTTATATGATTTTTGACTGCTTCCCTGATACAAAAATATATTTTCTGGAAGGGGTACTCAGTTTGTGGCAAAATTTTGGAAAGCATTTTGCTCACGGCTGGGGATCAAGTTGTCTCATTCTTCTGCATTTCATCCTCAGTCAAATGGTCAGACCGAGCGTATGAAACAAAATTTACGCTGCTTTGTACTTACGCTGCTTTGTCTCTGATAACCAGGAGGAGTGGTCGACGTTCCTTCCTTTGGCTGAGTTTGCCATCAATAATCACCACCAGGAGTCGTCTGGGGAGTCTCCGTTTTTTTGTGTTTACGGGCTACATCCTCAATTTTGTACTTTAAGTCAAAGGGGCTCTTCCGGTGTTCCGGAGGAAGACCAGTTAGGAGCATAATTGTCATCAGTCTGGAGGAGAGTTAAACAGCGCCTGTTGAGTGTGGGTGCTAGGTACAAACGTGTGGCTGACAGTAGGCGTGTGCCAGGTCCGGACCTGAGTGTGGATGACTGGGTGTGGTTATCCACAAAAAAACATAAGACTCAAGATACCATCCCTTAAATTGGGTCCAAGGTTTATTGGTCCATTTAGGGTCACCGCCGTCATTAACCCTGTAGCGTACCGATTGGAGCTTCCTACGGTGTACAAGATACACAACGTGTTCCACAGATCGTTGCTAAAAAAGACGGTGGGTCTTGTGGACGCGACACCAATGCCTTCTCCAGTCTTGGTGGATGGTAATTTGGAATTTGAAGTCTCCAAGGTGGTTGACTCTCGTGTAGTGCGTCGCACTTTACAGTACTTGGTACACTGGCGTGGTTATGGGCCTGAGGAGAGGTCCTGGGTACCAGCCTCGGACGTTCATGAGGATCGGCTGGTCAGTATGTTTCACCGCCGCCATCCGGACAAGCCGGGTCCTATAAGTCGTGAGGGCCCTGGGGTCCCTCGTAGAAGGCGGGGTAATGTCATGTCGGACGCTGTTCATACTAGGGCGTTCGACAGACAGCGGTAATTCCGCTTTTGTCCACTATGCGCTCAGTGGCGTCGGCTAGATTTTGTCTAGCTGGTCCGGGGTTAATTTAGCTGGTGCTCGGATTGGAAGCTGGGCCAAGCCCACTGCCTTTAAATAGTTCCTCTGAACATTGGGCGTCGCCGATTTATAGCTTCTGTCTAGTGCTTGGTTATCTCGGTCTGGAGTGGTGAGCTAGGAGTTGGAGTATCGTATCTGGTGTATTTCCCTTTGTCTTATTTACTCCTTCCTATATTTGTATTTGTTTTTCCCTGTGCATTTATAGTGTATTCCTGAGTGACTGCGGCTTGGTTCATATTTTCAGTTATCCTTGTCTGTGCCAACTGTGGGTATTGGTGTAAGATCTCTTCACTGGGTGGTGGGTGGTGGTTTCAGCCTAGGGTTAAAACAGGAGATAGGGTGAGGGTGGAGGCCTAGACATGCACACCATGAGTGTAAACTCTAGGAGAGGGTCAGTCAGGATTTCCCTAGTCTGAGGGAAATTGCAGGGGCCCGGGTTATTAGCTCTTGCCCACCTAGGCTTCCCGTGACAGGTACCATGTGACCGCTCAATACAGGAAGAAGCAGTCAGCCTGAGACCATAGGAGATGCAGGGACCGCGCCAGGAGCAGGTATGTGACATCCGCCGCTCCCCCTCCCCAGCCGACCCCCCCGCCGACCATGAGTATAAGCCGAGAGGGGCACTTTCAGCCTAAAAAAATGGGCTGAAAATCTCGGCTTATACTCGAGTATATACGGTAGTCACCGGAGAGCCTGCCCTGTCACATACTGGTTATCGGGGCACTATGCAGTGAGGGCGGTATATATATCCCCAGTCCCAGGCTGGGAATATATACAGCTCATATATACAGCCCTGGCAAAAATTAAGAGACCACCACATCAAAACCCTGTCATGGGCAGCCCAATCTCCAGACCTGAACCCCATTGAAAACCTCTGGAATGTAATCAAGAGGAGGATGGCTAGTCACAAGCCATCAAACAAAGAAGAACTGCTTAAATTTTTGCACCCGAAGCAGTGTGAAAGACTGGTAGAAAGCATGCCAAGACGCATGAAAGATGTGATTAAAAATCATGGTTATTCCACAAAATATTGATTTCTGAACTCTTCCTGAGTTAAAACATTAGTATTGTTGTTTCTAAATGATTATCTATCCCTACCCTATACCTCCTCCCTAAAATTCATAAGAACATATCCTCACCACCTGGCAGGCCTATCATTTCTGGCAGGGGCAACTTTCTGGAACATATTAATAGGTGGATCGATTTTCATCTACAACCTCTTGTCTCAGGCCTCCCTTCCTTTCTTAAGAACACAGGTGATCTGCTGCGCAGGGTCGACGGATTGCAATTAGAGGATAATACTCTATTGGTTTCAGCGGATGTTGAATCCCTATATACCAATATTAAACATAGTGATGGTCTGGCAGCGGTAAAGTTTTTCTTGAGTACATCTTCTTTATCTCTAGGCTTTAGGGACCTTCTGCTGGAACTTTTAGAGTTTACCCTCACACACAATTTTATTGTGTTTAAGGGCTGCTTCTACCTGCAGCTCCAGGGGACCGCCATGGGGGTGGCCTTTGCGCCCTCCTATGCCGGTCTTTTTCTGGGGCTGTGGGAGAGGGGACTCTTCCTGTCCGATGAATTGGGGTCTATGGACCGCGTCCCTTTTTGGACGAGGTACATTGACGATATCTTCTTCATCTTGGCAGGGCTCTCCGATCGACCTGAGCAGCTTTTCCAATTTCTCAATAGCAATGATCTCAATATTCATTTGACTTTTGTATATTGTGGCACTTCCTTGGATTTTCTCGATGTGCCAGTAAGGAGGGACCCTACGGGTAGTATACAAACTGATATTTATCGTAAAGAGACATCAACTAACAGACTTCTTCATGCCTCCTCAGGCCATCTGTGCCATATGATTAAGTCAGTACCGGTTGGGCAGTTCTTGCGTCTTCGCCGGATATGTTCTTCTGATGCTGACTTCCTATTGAGGGCGGATGGCCTGAAAGAACGGTTTAGATCACGTGGATATAGTAACAGGTCAATTAAATATGCTTTTAATAGAGCTAAGCATTCTAATCGTCAGACCCTCCTATATGGCAATGATTCTCTGTCCAACCAGGATGACCCCTCGAAATTAAGATTTATCACTACTTTTTGCTTGCAATCTCATAGGATTAGGTCGGCTCTTAGTAGAGCATGGCTAATTCTACGTGTGGATCCAGTGATTGCCAAACTTATACCGGAGAAGCCATCTTTAGCATTCAGACGTGCAAAGAATCTTAAGGACCATCTTGTCTCTAGTCACTACTCTTCTAATAAGACGACATTTCTGGACAACTTTCCGAGAAGGAGTGGATGTGTTCCGTGTGGCGGGTGCATTGCCTGTCCCAATATTGATAGATCTGACACCTTTGCCAATTTTGATGGCACTAAATGTTACAAAATTCGCCGGTCTATCACCTGTACTACTCGTTATGTAGTTTATCATGCTACATGTCCGTGCGGACTTATTTATGTTGGATTAACAACTCGCCAACTAAAGGTGCGCATTAGAGAGCATGTATTGGGGATACAGACGGCATCCCGCTGCACGGATGCATCCACTCTTAAAACGTTACCTCGCCACTTTAAAGTATTCCACAACTGTGACAGCGCAGGTCTTAGGGTTTTGGGTATTGATGCCCTTAACATCAATATTCGTGGTGGAGGTTTGTCCAAGAGATTAGGTAGGCTAGAGACAAGATGGATTTGGCAACTCAATACAGTTCAACCATTTGGTTTGAACGAAAGCCTCTCGTTTGCGCCCTTTTTGTAGTCGGTTTGGTTGCTGTGTATTGTAAAGTTGTGCTCTCTCCTGCATCTGCTGCTTTTTGTTGTGATTTTAATATTTCTCCTCTCTCCTATTTCTAGTGATATAATTGTGTTTCTGCGTTCATACGAAGATGGATATGGATAGCCTGTATGCTGAATCATGTAGTCCTGGCCCTCTTCTGTGCATGTTATCTTTAAAATGTATATGTTATAGTGTTGCATATGGGTATATGTTCGGATTATGTTATCTCTGTTTATATATGCATTGGTTGATTTGCATGTTTTTGGGCTCTAATGAGCGTCATAATACATAAATAATTTCTGATGGTGCTTGTGATTTCTATGGTTATAATTCCATTAGGATTATTATTATTGTCATCCCATTAGGATTATTATTACTATTGATATATATACTTTCTTCATTATTATTGGTATGTTGGTTAATTTTGTGATACATATTGGATATTGATGTCATTTATCTGTATTCTATATGGTTTGTATAATGCAGCGCCCCAGAGTCCTGGTCGCTGCAGTAACGTCGCTCTGCCACTAAGGGGAGTGATGTTACGTCTGATTGCACTAAAGGAGTTCACCTGACCAGGTAACACACACACTACACTTCACACTCCGGCCACCAGGGGGAGTGGTTCTATCTAGTAGGCCACTCCTCACACTCTGGTAAAACTGGGGGTTGGACAGGAAGACGGGGGAAGTAAGAGGGAAGAGCTAGAGAGAGGACCTGTCAGGGATGGGATCCTGACAGATTCCTAAAAAAGGACAAAAAGTGAGAAAACGGGAATACAGCAAAGAGGCGATAGGACCAGAAGGAGTCGTGCTGTAAGATCGAGGCAACATCCTTCTGAGGCGCAAAGAGTCGGTGGCCGGAACGCCGAGCAAGTAAGAGACTCTAAGCATTACTGCAAACCATGGCAGGATAGCCAATTATAGGTTGGCTGTCTCACACAAATCACCTAAGCAGACAACGGAGGCAGCTGTGGGAGAGGGGCGACTCTAGGGTCCCGGAAGAACTCCAGGCCTACCCCGTCATACGGGTGCGTCCTAACCATATCATCTGGGGGACGGAGAGAACGAACATCAGAGACAGACAGAATCAGTTGGGAGGACTATCCCGGGGTGCTCAGCAGGGAAGGACTACAACACACAGGCGCTGGAAGGTAGACGCTGATTCCCACCTGTTAAGGGGACTCCTGATGTGCCTTCGGACCGGCCGGTCTCAGACAGCCCTGTTAACAGTGCTCTGGATTGAGTACCTAGAGACCTTCAGTAAAGAGGTAAAGAGACTGCAACTCTGTGTCCTCGTTATTCATCGCACCCCACACCCCAACATCATCACGTTCTATCTTCGCTGGACGCCCCTCAGCAGGGTCACGGACCGGGTCTAGCCACCGTGACCACCCCAGAACTGAGACACAGAGGCCCGGTACCGGGTGCCCCTCGGCCCTGCGGCAGTGGGGGCGCTCCATCTTGGCGTCACAAACAGGATCTACTTAAGCCTGAAGAATCAGGTCATGTGTGCCTTGGAACTGTGATTTATTGTGCATGGACTGTGACTTATTGCAAAGACTGTGAATTGCTAATTGCTGCCAAGAGTTCCCGCCACAATTCACCATTGCCGCGCACGGAGGGAGGAGCCTTAGCTTCGTGGGCGGAACCAGTCAAGAGAAGCGCGGAACGAGGAAGCACAGTAAAGTGCCAACTCCGGAAGAGGAACTCCGACCTCCAGCAGGTTAGTGGGAGGAAGGGACAGCCATGTCCGAGTCGGGAGGAGCGGAGGCGGCAGTCGCAGCCGTGGACACAGGGGCCGCTCCGGTCCCCGCAGCGGACGTAGCTGCGGCCCTAATACCACCACCGGTTGCCGCAGAACCCGCTGCCCCCATCAGCCAGTCGGACACTGCCGCTACCACAAAGGCCATAATGCCCTTCTCTATGCCGTACCTGCCCGCTGCGGCCTGGCTCCCATGATACTCCGGGGAGTCGCATACGTTCACTGACTTTAAAGAAGGGATCTGCAGCCTGCTTGAGTTCTATCCCCTGACAGAGCCTCAGAAGGTTCATATGATAATCGGCCAACTCTTTGGGGCGGCTCTGAGAGAAGTGAAGTCCTGGCCCGCCGCGGATAAGGGAACGGCACAGCAGGTTTTTGCAAAGCTTAAAGCCACCTTCGATACCCGTACTGCTACAGAAATTAAATTGACTTTCTATGGATGCAAACAGAGGCCGCAGGATAGCTTACGGGACTATGCCCTTAATCTCCAGGAGGCACTGCGGGCCATTAAGCAGAGTGACCCCGGCAGCATGCAAGATGAGGATAAACTCCTGAAAGAGCGGTTCATTGAGGGGCTCCTGTGCAGTCACCAAAGGGGCCAATTACACTTCTTGGCCATGCAGAATCCAGACTTGATTTTTGCACAATTCAAGGATAAAGCTATCCAGGCGCTGCAGGAGCGACAGCCCAGCCGTACAATACCACCCAGGCGTCCCGCTCTCACATACCACCAGGAGGTGGCGCCGGATGCCCCAGTCGCCGCCGAGGCCGACGCCCAGAGCCTAGAGGACGACTCCCCTGCAGGACTCCGCCTCCAGATGCAGGAGCTGACCAAGAGCGTTGCTGCCCTAGCCCAGACGGTGCAGTCCCTACAGGAGGCCCCCAAGGAGAAGATCCAGCTGGCCTCCAGACCAGAAGATGTCCCCTGGATACGACAGAGGAGGACTCCGCCGACCAGAGGCCGGGACGACGATCGCTTCCATCGGGACGGACGACCCATCTGCCGCCGCTGTCACCAGGTGGGCCACATGGCAAGGTACTGTCCTTTAAACGAGCAACCCCTGGGGCAAAGGGCCAACCCCCAGGAGTAGGACGATCAGGCCCGCAGCATTGGAGAGCCAAATACGTTGGGGGGCGGCCAGTTCTTCCTGTTGTGATCGACGGTATCCCCATGAACGCTCTGCTGGACACCAGTTCTCAGGTGACGACTATGCCTTACGTGCTTTATAAACGGTATTGGGAGGACACTGATATTACTCGTGGCCCCGATGATGATTTCACCATCATAGCCAGTAATGGTCAGCCGTTGCCACAAGTGGGGTATAAAGAGGTCACCATCAAGGTGGGGCGGGTGGAATTGAAGGCCCAAGGGATTGTAATTGTTGATATTGACCGCCGTGAATGTAATCCCATGATGACCATCGGTCAGGGTGCCCGTACATGTCCTTAATTGTGGAGAGGAAGAGGTCCACCTCACCAAGTATGCCACGCTTGCCAAACTGTTCGCTGTCAATAATAGTGTGATACAGACACCTGGACCCTTGGCCCCGTCTAACCTGGTGGAGGACAACGGTTCTGCAGGGCACTCGAAAGATTGGTGTCGGGAATTGCATGTGGGCACTGACTCCACCCCATCCCATCAGAAACAGGGGGCCTACAGGGTGGTTCACGAGTACGAGCGGGTATTTAGCAAACACCCCTTAGATTTTGGACAGGTGAAAGAGATCCAACATCATATCCCCACGGGAGATCACCGGCCCATAAAGGAGAGATACCGCCCTGTACCCCCAGCTCATTACCAGTGTGCCAAGGGCATGTTGCGAGAAATGAAGGAGGCTGGGGTGGTGAGAGACAGTTGTAGCCCCTGGGCAGCTCCATTAGTCCTTGTTAAAAAGAAAGATGGCACAATGAGGATGTGCGTTGATTACAGGCAGTTGAATCGCATTACACATAAGGATGCATACCCACTGCCCAGGATAGAAGAGTCTCTGGCTGCCTTAAAATCTGCTAACTACTTTTCTACCTTAGATCTCACCAGTGGGTACTGGCAGGTTCCCGTGGCGGAGGCGGACAAAGAGAAGACGGCCTTCACGACACCGATGGGTCTCTGCGAATTCAACTACATGCCCCTCGGATTGTGCAATGCCCCGGGGACGTTCCAGAGGATGATGGAGTGCTGTCTGGGGCACAAGAACTTTGAAACCGTACTGTTGTATTTGGATGATGTCATTGTCTTCTCTAAGACCTACGAAGACCTTTTGAAGCACCTGGCTGAGGTGTTTGAAGCCCTGTCCAACTTTGGCTTAAAGGTGAAACCGTCCAAATGTCATCTGCTGAAACCCAAAGTGCAGAACCTGGGCCATGTGGTGAGCGCTGAAGGAGTAGCCCCAGACTCCGACAAGGTCACGGTGATCCAAGACTGGCCAAAGCCAAGCAACCTCCACGAAGTCCGGCAGTTCCTCGGGCTGGTCGGCTATTACCGAAGGTTCATCAAGGACTTCACCAAGAAGGCCGCGCCCTTGCAAGACCTGTTGGTGGGCCAATTAAAGAAGACCAAGGGGAAGAATGCCCCATTTGACTGGAACGAGGGGCTGGAAGGATCCTTCACTTGTTTGAAGTCGGCACTGACGGGAGAAGAGGTGCTGGCCTACCCCGAATATGACCAACCGTTTGTGCTGTACACGGATGCCAGCAATGTGGGATTGGGAGCCGTGCTATCCCAGGTCCAGAAAGGCAAGGAGAGGGTGATCGCTTATGCCAGCAGGAAGCTCCGTCCCACGGAAAGGAACCCTGACAACTACAGTTCCTTTAAACTGGAGTTCCTTGCCATCGTCTGGGCAGTGACAGAGAGGTTCAAACACTACCTGGCCTCGGCGAAATTCACCGTCTTCACGGATAATAATCCGCTGACGCACTTGGGTACAGCCAAACTCGGGGCCTTGGAACAGCGGTGGATGGCCCGGCTGTCCAACTACGACTTCACCATCAAGTACCGGGCAGGACGCAAGAATGCGAACATCGATGCCTTGTCCCGGATGCCCAATTTGCCAGAAACGGGGGAGGACCCGGGGGCACTTGAAGAGGTAGAGTTGCCTGCGTTCCATCGCCCCAAAGCCGCTCAGTACTCCCATCATGTGAAGAACCAGTACAAGAACCAACAGGATGCCGTGCTGAATCCCCTGCCCCATCACGGATGGGCGGTGACCCCGTGGTCCGTCGGGTGAAAGAGCTCCTGACGCAGGCAGGGTTGCATCCCAGCCCAGATGATCCACAGGAGACACAACAGCTGTGGAAGGGGAGAAGCCAACTGTTTATCCATGATGGCAAGCTGTGCCGGAGGAGTATCGACCCGCGTACTCATGAATTGGTATGGCAGATAGTGGTGCCGAGGCGAGATGCGCCCATGGTTCTGGGAGCCTACCACGATGGAGCCGGACACTTCGGATGGAAGAAGCTGGAGAGGCTACTCCGAGGGAGGTTCTATTGGATTGGCATGAAGGGAGCCATTGAGAAGTGGTGTCGGGAGTGCGGTCCATGTAGCCTACGCAGGAAGGACCGTGACAGCCAACGGGCTCCCTTGCAGCCCATCATCACCAAACGGCCGCTCGAACTGGTCGCGCTGGATCATGTGAAGCTGACACCTAGCCGGTCAGGCTATATCTACGCTCTTACCATCGTAGATCACTACTCCAGATTTTTGGTGGTTGTACCTGTCAAGGATCTAACGTACTTTTGTAGGCCCCATGGGTACCCGGAGAAGGTACTGACCAATCAGGGACCAGCATTCGAAGCAGAGGTGTTCCAAGAGTTCTGCCATCTGTACGGGTGTAAGAAGATCAGAACCACACCGTACCATCCCCAAACAAACGGGATGTGTGAAAAGACAAACCAAGTGGTAATCGACTTACTGAAGACCTTACCCGTAGAGGAGCGGAACCTGTGGCCAACAAAGTTGCCTGACTTGGTGGACATATACAATCATATCCCAGTAAATTCCACCAACTGCACTCCAGCGTACCTGATGCGAGGAAGATCTAGCAAGTTACCCGTTGACCTGGACATGGGGGTCCTAGTCCCCGAAGATACCTCGCCGGATGCAGATTGGTATGCAGAAAGGCAGCGAAAGTACCGCAAAGTACAGGAATGCGTGGAAAGAAGTCTCGCCCAGGCTAGACAAAAACAAGAAAGAGACTACAACCAGTATGCTCCTGCGATTCCCTTGTCACCCGGTGAACACGTACTCAAACGAAAGAGGAGGCTACACAAACTCGACGACCAATGGGAAGCGGAACCGTATACCGTCCTGCCATCCGATTTCGACAACACGAAGGTTTGTCTCATCAGCAAGGATGGAGGGGAGACCTCGACGGCGATATCCAGGGACCACCTTAAAGTCTGCCCTGATAAGTTGAGAGAGAGGGAAACGGATCCAGGGACCTCCCCGCCTGTAGAAGAGAAGATGATACACACTGTTCTTGGCGATTTTCCCCAGTCCTGGACTCAGATAAATCAGGCCATCGTGGTACCTGTCCTAACGTTCCATCAACCAAATCCACTAGAACTAACGGTGGTGCTGGATCATCCAGGCCCGCAACCTTAGCAGATCCCGCCCGAAGATGCCATGCCAATCGTTGAACCGGCAAGTCCTCCCTCTGCTATTGGCGAACCTGCCGTACCTACTGTTGGTAACAGCAGCTCTGAGAGCTCCAGCCTGCCAGTGCTACCCAGACTCACTAGAAGTGTAGCTAGAAGACAGTGCACTACACCAGTGGTAGCAAGCATAGCGGGCCCTGTTAGGCCAAATGCGACCCCTGCGCTGCGAAGGTCCACACGCAGCACCTAGAATCAAACTCCCCTCCGCTACAAAACTTGGAGGTATTAATGAGGGCTGCTATTTAGTTGAAAATGTTTGTGTGCATATCTTTTGTTACAGGCTTTAAAATGGACAAACGGAGTAATGGACAGTGAATTGCTCCAAAAACTTCTAAAGGGGACCCCTTTGTTTACCCGGGGTCCCCGCTGTTTCAACCACTGAACTGAGAGTCATAAACTGTGCATGACCTAACTTTCGCAACGTTCAAGAGTCCTCACCTCCCTTAAAGGGAAGCACTGTTATGTTTGATTGTTTATGATATTTCAAAATTTTGTGTGTTTTCTGTTAACATGTGTTGCTGTTCTTGTTTTCCCAGTCCGGGAGTACTGGATTTAACCGGGGGGAGTGCAGCGCCCCAGAGTCCTGGTTGCTGCAGTAACGTCGCTCTGCCACTAAGGGGAGTGATGTTATGTCTGATTGCACTAAAGGAGTTCACCTGACCAGGTAACACACACACTACACTTCACACTCCGGCCACCAGGGGGAGTGGTTCTATCTAGTAGGCCACTCCTCACACTCTGGTAAAACTGGGGGTTGGACAGGAAGACGGGGGGAAGTAAGAGGGAAGAGCTAGAGAGAGGACCTGTCAGGGATGGGATCCTGACAGATTCCTAAAAAAGGACAAAAAGTGAGAAAACGGGAATACAGCAAAGAGGCGATAGGACAAGAAGGAGTCGTGCTGTAAGATCGAGGCAACATCCTTCTGAGGCGCAAACAGTCGGTGGCCGGAACGCCGAGCAAGTAAGAGACTCTAAGCATTACTGCAAACCACGGCAGGATAGCCAATTATAGGTTGGCTGTCTCACACAAATCACCTAAGCAGACAACGGAGGCAGCTGTGGGAGAGGGGCGACTCTAGGGTCCCGGAAGAACTCCAGGCCTACCCCATCATACGGGTGCGTCCTAACCATATCATCTGGGGGACGGAGAGAACGAACATCAGAGACAGACAGAATCAGTTGGGAGGACTATCCCGGGGTGCTCAGCAGGGAAGGACTACAACACACAGGCGCTAGAAGGTAGACGCTGATTCCCACCTGTTAAGGGGACTCCTGATGTGCCTTCGGACCGGCCGGTCTCAGACAGCCCTGTTAACAGTGCTCTGGATTGAGTACCTCGAGACCTTCAGTAAAGAGGTAAAGAGACTGCAACTCTGTGTCCTCGTTATTCATCGCACCCCACACCCCAACATCATCACGTTCTATCTTCGCTGGACGCCCCTCAGCAGGGTCACGGACCGGGTCTAGCCACCGTGACCATCCCAGAACTGAGACACAGAGGCCCGGTACCGGGTGCCCCTCGGCCCTGCGGCAGTGGGGGCCCTCCATATAATACTAATGCTTTGATGACAGGGGCTATATGCTCTGAATGTATATACTGTATATATATTCCATTACTCTATGTTGCTCTATTGTTATACTTACTGGCCGCTTTGAGTATGTTTTTCTCTATTGTTGCCCATATGGTTGTGCCGTATGCATAAATGTGTCGGTCATACATATGTGGGCATAATTTTCCCAAATGTAAAATGGCCACGGCAGAGTTTTTACGCATGCACAGATCACTAGTAGGCGGCGCTTTCCGGCTGTCCTCTGACGTTTTGGTCGCATGGACCTGTGCGTACCAGCGTCATCGGATAGGTTTGGATTGTGAGCACCGATTGTATGTATGCAGACTTGTCAACTATAAAAGGAGGGGGATATTTTACTTCGGCACGTCCCCCTTGAGGAAGGATATTCCGAAACGTGCGTCGGGTGGGTGGGAGTCAGCACGGTGCATTGCTCTCTGGTATCAGGTATGATAATGTTCTGCCAAAACTCTCGTTATGTTAAGATCTGTTTAGTTATATTGTTTTCTATATGGTAATGGTACGGCTCTTTGATTGTCTTATGCCGGTACCACAGCTGATTTTGGCTTCAATATTAGTGTTATACTTGTGCCGCCCTGTCTCCCCACTGCAGTGTGCAGGCGATTGCTGATTTTATCTTGTGTTGTCATTTTAGACTGGTTGTTATTCTAATAAAGTTTTGATGGATTTATAAATTGTTTGGACTAGTACACTGTTTTTTCATGTGGTTATCCTGTCACATACTGGTTATCGGGGCACTATGCAGTGAGGGCGGTATATATATCCCGAGTCCCAGGCTGGGAATATATACAGCTCATACAGTATGTACAGCCCTGGCAAAAATTAAGAGACCACCACATCAAAACCCTGTCATGGGCAGCCCAATCTCCAGACCTGAACCCCATTGAAAACCTCTGGAATGTAATCAAGAGGAGGATGGCTAGTCACAAGCCATCAAACAAAGAAGAACTGCTTAAATTTTTGCACCCGAAGCAGTGTGAAAGACTGGTGGAAAGCATGCCAAGACGCATGAAAGATGTGATTAATAATCATGGTTATTCCACAAAATATTGATTTCTGAACTCTTCCTGAGTTAAAACATTAGAATTGTTGTTTCTAAATGATTATGAATTTGCTTTATTTGCATTATTTGAGGTCTGAAAGCTGTGGGTTGTTTTTAATTTTGACCATTTTTCTTTGTCAGAAAAAGAATACAATATGTATTGCTTGGAAATTCAGAGACATGTTGTCAGAAGTTTATAGAATAAAAGGACAATTTACATTTTACTCAAAAATATATCTATAAAGAGAAAAATCAGACAAACTGAACATTTGGCAGTGGTCTCTTAATTTTAATTTTTGCCAGAGCTGTATATATACAGTATATATACACTCACCGGCCACTTTATTAGGTACACCTGTCCAACTTCTTGTTAACACTTAATTTCTAATCAGCCAATCACATGGCGGCAACTCAGTGCATTTAGGCATGTAGACATGGTCAAGACAATCTCCTGCAGTTCAAACCGAGCATCAGTATGGGGAAGAAAGGTGATTTGAGTGCCTTTGAACGTGGCATGGTTGTTGGTGCCAGAAGGGCTGGTCTGAGTATTTCAGAAACTGCTGATCTACTGGGATTTTCACGCACAACCATCTCTAGGGTTTACAGAGAATGGTCCGAAAAAGAAAAAAAATCCAGTGAGCGGCAGTTCTGTGGGCGGAAATGCCTTGTTGATGCCAGAGGTCAGAGGAGAATGGGCAGACTGGTTCGAGCTGATAGAAAGGCAACAGTGACTCAAATCGCCACCCGTTACAACCAAGGTAGGCCTAAGAGCATCTCTGAACGCACAGTGCGTCGAACTTTGAGGCAGATGGGCTACAGCAGCAGAAGACCACACCGGGTACCACTCCTTTCAGCTAAGAACAGGAAACTGAGGCTACAATTTGTACAAGCTCATCGAAATTGGACAGTAGAAGATTGGAAAAACGTTGCTTGGTCTGATGAGTCTCGATTTCTGCTGCGACATTCGGATGGTAGGGTCAGAATTTGGCGTAAACAACATGAAAGCATGGATCCATCCTGCCTTGTATGGAGCATCTTTGGGATGTGCAGCCGACAAATCTGCGGCAACTGTGTGATGCCATCATGTCAATATGGACCAAAATCTCTGAGGAATGCTTCCAGCACCTTGTTGAATCTATGCCACGAAGAATTGAGGCAGTTCTGAAGGCAAAAGGGGTCCAACCCGTTACTAGCATGGTGTACCTAATAAAGTGGCCGGTGAGTGTATATATATATATATATATATATATATATATATATATATATATATATATATATATATATATATACACACACACACACACAAACACAGGTTTTACATTTTTTACTTGGTCCCTCTATGGGACTTTTTTCACTTTTCTTTCTTAGATTGCAAGTTATAATGCATTGCAATGCACCAGCATAGTAATGCTTTATGCCTGTACTGAAAACTTCTTAGACCATGCTTGAAGCATGGTCTAAAAAGCTTTCCATAGCTTGGTGACCTGGGGATCATCATGACAACCCCGGGTCACAATGGCAACTGTGGGGTCCCCACAGTGACGTTGCGTGAGCGCCGATATGAAGGCGGAGGGAGTTCCCGTTCATCTGCCTGCCTCCTAAATGTTGCAATCGCTCTCAAGCTCAGTATTTAGGGTGCCAAACAGAGAGGGGCGGTGTTGGCATTGCCTGGCTGTAGTGTAAGAGCACCGAGCTCCTGCTGTGATCGGGAGGGGGTGCTTATATTTCAGTACCTCTTGTGCAATCATGCTGTGATCGGCTGACTGATCACAGGGTCCTGAGTGCCAGGGACTGACAGGACCGATGGCATGGGTCACAGCATCTCTTCCTGTACCACTCAGCTGTCACTGACAGCTGTCCTCGCTGAACTGTCATTGCATGTTTACATTCAGTGACAGTTCAAAGTATTGACGGGCATAGCCCGTCATGGTGCGGGTACTGACACCCACTCATGATGTGCTATGTCCATCATTGATCATAAAGGGGCTACAAGTACTAGAATAGGATATACTGTATGTCACTACATTTGTAGCTGTGGCGCTGTTAGTAATTATAAAAGGCCCAGGAGGGTAGTGAAGGGGGAGGAGTTGGCTCCAGAACCTGTAGCAGGATGGACGTGCAGTACAGCAAGCTGGCTTATAGCTGCCATTATGAAAGACCAGACCCTTGTAAAGATCCAAGAGAGACTAGAACTGGGTAAAGATCCTAGAGAGACCACAGTCGAGCAAAAAGCCGAGGGAGACAAGAGATGAGTAAAGACCAGAGAGAGATCAGAGCCAGGGGAATCTGGGCAGAGCAAACAGAACCAGGGCAGAGAGAGAGACGACTAGGCTGCAGCAGACGGACAATAATGTGAGCAGTTGCTTCCATTGTAGATGTATGGTACAAAGTGGGGACTGGGGCCGCACTTCAGGGAATGAAGGCAGCCAGTGTGATGAGTATATCGAGTAACTCACAAACCTGGGGTTTGTGGCCTACCTAGTAGTACCGTCAACCCCCATTAGGGCTTGTGTGAAGTTTTGTATTGCCTAGAGAGTGATAACGATGACAGGTCCAGTAGTGACAGTCATGCCCTTTAGGTTGAGGTATTAGGACTAAGACAATACTCATGATAAAAGTTATTTAATGATAATAATAGAATGATGGTGTGTCAATATCACTGTGTCAATATCCTGTTCATTTGAATTACTGCATTCTTCTTGTAACATAACTAGTTCCACTGTTTGCTCTGTCAATTGATATTGTACTGAAAGGACTCCTTTGACTGTGTTAATCAAATAAATAGTTGTTGCTTTAAGTATCACTGTCTCATTATTGTCTGCGCTGTTGCATCCGCGTACCTGTTAACAGGTGTACGAATAGGATACCACTCCATATTGTCAAATACTAAAAAGGAATCCAGCACTCATCAGATGTAGATAATGAAACTTCATTTTTAGTGTGCAATCTCATCTTTATTATGTTTCGGTCTTGAAATTGAAATCTTCATCAGACTGTAAAACATATACAAAATAATAGTAATTAGTAATAATAATGCATATCTACAAAAAGGAATATATAGGGGCAGCAAACTTATAGCTGCAGACAAATAATACAGATACCATGGAGAACCAATTTTACAGTCTAGACACAAAAGACCCATAGTGTGCCCAGGTCCGGGGTTAGGGTGAGGGATTGGCAAACTGGGCAATTGTCCATCCAGTATGCCGATACAGTTTAATGCAATCGTTCTCCCTTTACGTCTAATGTCTCAACCAGTGGGTACAATGATGTCACTCTATCGCGCCATGATGTGCCGTTTAGTGGAGCTGCTAAGGAGACACGCTGCGAAAACAGGAGCAGCGGGGGAACAGGAAGAGGTAAGTATGTATGTATTTTTTTAAATCAGTGAGTACATTGTGAACTAGTGAACATAATACTGTATTGATGACTATGGAGTGTGCATTATACTATATGTACTATATGTGTACTATGGGGTGTAAATTACACTGTAAGGAGAACTATGGGGTATGCATTATACTGTATGGAGGACTATGGAGAGTGCATTATACAATATGGAGGACTCTGGGGAGTGCATTATCCTGTATTGAGAACTATAGGAGTACATTATACTATATATAGGACTATAGGGTGCATTATACTTTATGGAGGACTATGGGGTGTGCATTATACTGTAGGGAGTACTATGGGCCACATTACACTATATGGAGGACTATGATGGGTGTATTATACTACATGGAGGACTATGGGGGGCGCATTATACTGTATGGATGACTATGGGGTACATTATACTATATGGAGGACCATGGGGAGTACATTATACTATTGTCATGTCGGACGCTGTTCAGACCAGGTCGTACGACAGACAGCGGTAATTCCGCTTTTGACCACTATTTGCTCATTGGCGTCTGCTAGATTTTATCTAGCTGTTCCGGGGTTAATTTACCTAATCCTCGGATTGGAAGCTGGGCCATTCCCATGGCCTTTAAATAGTTCTCCTGTTCATTGGGCGTCGCCGATTATAGCTTCTGCTTGTGCGTTGTTATCTCGGTCTGGAGTGGAGAGCTGGTTGTTGGAGATTCGTTGCTGGTGGTGTATTTTCCTCTGTCTTATTTACTCTTTCCTATATTTGTATTTATTTTGCCCTGCACATTTATAGTGTATTCCTGAGTGACTGCGGCGTGGTGTATATTTTCCTTTATCCTTGTCTGCGCTAACTGTGGGTATTGGAATATTACCTCTTCACTGGGTGGAGGGCGGAGGTATCAGCCTAGGGTTAAAACAGGAGTCAGGGTGAGGTTCGAGGCCTGGACATGCACACCATCAGTGTAAACTCCAGGTAGAGGGTCAGTCAGCATTTCCCTAGTCTGAGGGAAACTGCAGGGGCCCGGGTTTTTAGCTCTCGCTCACCTAGTCTCCCCGTGACATTATAATCGGCCCAACAACACAAAAAAAGGGGTTTCTTTTTTTTTTGTGTTTTGTCATGGATCCCATGACTTCCATAACCCGCCAGTTGGAGGCGCTGTCCCTACAGGTCACTGAGTTGAGGGGGGCAGTGCAGCAACAGGGACTAGCAGTATCTAATGTGCAGGCTGGAGCAACAGGAAGAGTTGCTGAGCCTAAATTTCCTTTGCCTGAAAGATTTACTGGGGAACGCAGTAAATTTGTTTCTTTTCGTGAAGCTTGCAAACTATTATTATTATTATTATTATTTATTATTATAGTGCCATTTATTCCATGGCGCTTTACATGTGTGGAGGGGTGTACATAATAAAAACAAGTACAATAATCTTGAACAATACAAGTCATAACTGGTACAGGAGGAGTGAGGACCCTGCCCGCGAGGGCTCACAATCTACAAGGGATGGGTGAGAATACAGTAGGTGAGGATAGAGCTGATCGTGCAGCGGTTGGTTGATCGGTGGTTACTGCAGGTTGTAGGCTTGTCGGAAGAGGTGGGTCTTCAGATTCTTTTTGAAGGTTTCGATGGTGGGCGAGAGTCTGATGTGTTGTGGTAGAGGGTTCCAGAGTAGGGGTGATACGCGAGAGAAATCTTGTATACGATTGTGGGAAGAGGAGATAAGAGGGGAGTAGAGAAGGAGATCTTGTGAGGATCGGAGGTTGCGTGTAGGAAAGTACCGGGAGATGAGGTCACAGATGTAAGGAGGAGACAGGTTGTGGATGGCTTTGTACGTCATGGTTAGGGTTTTGTACTGGAGTCTCTGGGCAATGGGGAGCCAGTGAAGGGATTGACAGAGGGGAGAGGCCGGAGAATAGCGGGGGGACAGGTGGATTAGTCGGGCAGCAGAGTTTAGAATAGATTGGAGGGGTGCGATGCGCATGCGCCCGATCTCCTCGGGTAATGAGGCTCAGCGTGTGGGCCTGGTGTTGTCATTGTTAAGCGGTGATCCCCAAGCATGGGCGTTTTCTTTGCCATCTGATTCTGTTGCATTTGACTCTGTGGAGAGTTTTTTTTCTTCTCTTGGGAAAATCTATGATGAACCTGACAGAATGGCTCTAGCAGAATCTAAGATACGCACTATTCGCCAGGGGGAGTGAGTGGCAGAGGATTACTGTTCTAAATTTCGTCGCTGGGCGATCGATACACAATGGAATGATCCAGCATTGCGGAGTCAGTTTATACATGGGATATCTGGAAGGGTTAAAAAAGCTCCTGCTTCTCTAGATTCCGCCATGAGTCTGGTTGTCCGCATTGATCGTCGTTTGCTTCAGGGGGAGCATGAGACGTCGCCTGTGGGAGAAGGTTTAGGTTCACGTGAGGTTGCTGCAGGTGAGCCCACGGAACCAATGCAAATCGCAGGGGTGTCACATGTCAAGCGTCAAGCCCCTGAGCTCAGGAAGCAGGGAGCCTGTTTTTACTGTGGTAAAACTGGTCATTTTATTAACATCTGTCCTCTGCTGTCTAAGAAAAACGCAACGGCGGAAAACTTCTAAGCTCAGAGGGTGTGGAGGAGACCAATCTGACCTTATGTATATCCTGCATGGTGGTTTCTCAATGCATGCTCCCTGCTAAGGTTTTTATTGCTGGCAGTGAGCTTCCAATTGCTATTTTTGTGGATAGTGGTTCAGCCACAAATCTCATTGATGAGGAGTTTGCGCGCACAGCAGGTTTTAGGATTGAAAAACTGTCTCATCCTATCCGCGTGGTCACCATCAATGCTGCTCCTCTCTCTCAGGGGGAGATAACTGAATTTGTGGCTGAGGTGAAACTCCACATAGGAGTTCTACATTCCGAGCGGGTTACATGTAAGGTGCTCAGGAATCTTCCTGCTCAAGTGGTTTTGGGTTTTCCTTGGTTGTCTATGCACAACCCGGTAATTGACTGAAAAACTCAGGACATAATTCGGTGGAGCGAGTTCTGCCAGGAGAATTGCCTGGCCACATGTGTGGCTGCGGTGACTTCAAGCGTTCCGGAGTCACTTCTGGATTTTGTGGATGTGTTCTCTGAGAAGGGTTGTTCAGAGTTGCTGCCACATCGTCCTTATGACTGTTCTATCAGGTTTAAACCAGGGGCCAAATTGCCTAAAGCAAGGATGTTTAACATCTCCGGTCCGGAAAGACAAGCGTTAAAAGATTACATTGCTGAAAGCTTGAGCAAAGTTCACATCAGGCCGTCATCCTCGCCGGTGGCAGCAGGGTTCTTCTTCGTGAAGAAGAAAGATGGCGGATTACGACCGTGTTTGGATTTCAGGGAGTTGAACCAGATTATGGTTCGTGATCCATACCCTATGCCTCTGATACCAGATTTGTTCAATCAGGTGGCAGGTGCTAAGTGGTTTACCAAGCTTGACCTCAGGGGGGCGTACAACCTCATAAGAGTCCGTCAAGGTGATGAGTGGAAGACGGCTTTTAATACCCCTGAGGGTCATTTAGAAAATTTGGTGATGCCGTTTGGGTTGACTAACGCACCTGCAGTGTTCCAACATTTCATCAATGATGTGTTCTCGCATGTTTTGGGGAAATTCGTTATCGTGTATCTAGATGACATTCTCATATATTCTTGCGACCATGATGCTCATTTAGATCATGTCAGGCAGGTTTTACAGCTTCTCAGAGAGAATAAGCTGTATGCTAAACTTGAGAAATGTGTATTTTCTGTTCAAGAGTTTCCTTTCTTGGGTTATATTGTGTCTGCTTCTGGGTTTAAAATGGACGCTGCTAAGGTGCAGGCGGTGCTGCATTGGGAACGTCCTGATAACCTGAAAGCACTTCAGCGGTTCCTTGGGTTTTCTAACTACTATAGGAAATTTATCAAGGATTTTTCCATCATTGCTAAACCGCTAACTGACATGACTAAAAAGGGTACCAATTTCTCCGTTTGGCCTGAGGCTGCTGTGCGCGCATTTGAATTTCTTAAGAACAGTTTTCTTTCAGCCCCCATTCTTGTGCAGCCAGACGTATCTAAACCCTTTGTTGTGGAAGTCGATGCGTCTGAGGTTGGTGTGGGGGCGGTACTATCATCTTTGAGTGGTTTACGTCCGTGCGCCTATTTCTCTAACAAACTGTCGTCCGCCAAACGTAACTACGATATCGGCAACAGGGAGTTGTTGGCAATTAAGTTGGCCTTTGAGGAATGGCGACACTTCTTGGAGGGGTCGGTACATCAGGTTACTGTTATTACCGATCATAAGAATCTGCTGTATTTGGAGTCAGCCAAGCGTCTGTCCCCCAGGCAGGCTCGCTGGGCATTGTTTTTCACGCGGTTCAATTTTGTGGTCACTTACAGACCGGGGTCTAAAAACACTAAGGCGGATGCTCTGTCCAGGTGTTTTCCGGGGGGGGAGAACCTCAGGAGGATCCAGTACCCGTCCTCCAAAAGGTTGTTGTGGTTTCGGCTCTCACTACCGAGGTTGAGGCTGAGATTGCCGAGGCTCAGGAGGAGGTACCATCTGAGCTACCCGTCAACAAATCTTTTGTACCGCTTCATCTCTGCCTAAAGGTTTTGGCGGAGCATCATGATGCTGTCCTGGCTGGCCACCCAGGGGTTAGAGGTACCTTGGAGTTGGTGTCACGTCGGTTTTGGTGGCCCAAGATCTGACAGGACGTGGTCTCATACGTGTCAGCTTGTACCACGTGCGCTAGGGCTAAGATGCCTCGCTCCCGTCCTGTTGGCACACTACTTCCTCTTGAGGTACCTAGTAAGCCTTGGATGGAAATCTCCATGGATTTCATCACTGATTTGCCCTCATCAGCTGGGAACACGGTCATCTTGGTGATTGTTGATTGGTTTTCTAAAATGTCGCACTTTGTGTCTTTGCCTTCGTTGCCTAATGCTAAGACTCTGGCTCAGGTATTTGTGCAGGAGGTGGTCAGACTTCATGGGGTTCCGTCTGACATCGTGTCTGATAGGGGGTCTTAGTTTGTGGCAAGATTTTGGAGAGCATTTTGCTCACTGCTGGGGATCAAGTTATCTCATTCTTCGGCGTTTCATCCTCAGTCAAATGGTCAGACTGAGCGTATGAAACAAAATTTGGAACAGTACTTACGCTGCTTTGTCTCTGATAACCAGGAGGAGTGGTCTATCTTTCTTCCTTTGGCTGAGTTTGCCATCAATAATCAGCGCCAGGAGTCGTCTGGGGAGTCTCCGTTTTTTTGTGTTTACGGGCTACATCCTCAATTTTGTACTTTGAGTCAGAGGGGCTCTTCCGGCGTTCCGGAGGAGGACCAGTTGGGGACACAATTGTCATCAGTCTGGAGGAGAGTTAAGCAGCGCCTGTTGAGTGTGGGTGCTAGGTACAAGCGTGTGGCTGACAATAGGCGTGTGCCAGGTCTGGACCTGAGTGTGGATGACTGGGTGTGGTTATCCACAAAAAACATACGACTCAAAATACCGTCCCTTAAATTGGGTCCACGGTTTATTGGTCCATTTATGGTCACCGCCGTCATTAACCCAGTAGCGTACCGATTGGAGCTCCCTACGGTGTATAAGATACACAACGTGTTCCACAGGTCTCTTCTAAAGAAGGTGGTGGGTTCTGTGGACGCAGCACCTATGCCACCTCCAGTCTTGGTGGATGGTAATTTGGAGTTTGAAGTCTCCAAGGTGGTTGACTCTCGTGTAGTGCGTCGCACTTTACAGTACTTGGTACACTGGCGTGGTTATGGGCCTGAGGAGAGGTCCTGGGTACCAGCCTCGGACATTCATGCGGATCGGCTGGTCAGGTTTTTTTATCGTCGCCATCCAGACAAGCCGGGTCCTATAAGTCGTGAGGGCCCTGGGGTCCCTCGTAGAAGGCGGGGTACTGTCATGTCGGACGCTGTTCAGACCAGGTCGTCCGACAGACTGCGACAATTCCGCTTTTGACCACTATTTGCTCATTGGCGTCTGCTAGATTTTATCTAGCTGTTCCGGGGTTAATTTACCTAATCCTCGGATTGGAAGCTGGGCCATTCCCATGGCCTTTAAATAGTTCTCCTGTTTATTGGGCGTCGCCGATTATAGCTTCTGTCTTGTGCGTTGTTATCTCGGTCTGGAGTGGATAGCTGGTTGTTGGAGATTCGTTGCTGGTGGTGTATTTTCCTCTGTCTTATTTACTCCTTCCTATATTTGTATTTATTTTGCCCTGCACATTTATAGTGTATTCCTGAGTGACTGCGGCGTGGTGTATATTTTCCTTTATCCTTGTCTGTGCTAACTGTGGGTATTGGAATATTACCTCTTCACTGGGTGGAGGGCGGAGGTATCAGCCTAGGGTTAAAACAGGAGTCAGGGTGAGGTTCGAGGCCTGGACATGCACACCATCAGTGTAAACTCCAGGTAGAGGGTCAGTCAGGATTTCCCTAGTCTGAGGGAAACTGCAGGGGCCCGGGTTTTTAGCTCTCGCTCACCTAGTCTCCCCATGACATTTATATGGTGTACTATGGGGAGTGCATTATATTATGTGGAAGACTATGGGGAGTGCATTATATTATAAGAGGACCATGTGGCCATTATACTATATGGAAGGCTGTGTGGAGGCTATTATTATATTTGGAGGACCATTATAATATTTGGAGGGCTATTTGGGGCTTATTGCAATATTTGAAGGGTTTTTGAGGGGCCATTATACTATATGGAGCGCTATGTCGGAGCCTTTATTCTTTATGGAGGGCTATGTGAGGGCCATTATGCTATATATGAGCAATTATACAGTGTGAAGGCTCATGTGGGGTGCATCATACTGTGAGGAGGGTTGTATGGGGGGGCCATTATACTGTTTGGATGGCTGTGTAGGATCTATTATACTATGTCTCTGTAGAAATGTGATCTGTCCATGCATATGTGGTATGGTAGTTCAACTCACGTGGCGGTATATGGAGATAGAAAATAAGAACACCGTCTCTTTAAATCCTGGGTTGGTTTATTATTATGCTGCATAGACCAACAAGAGGGGAAAATAAACTCAGCTTTTCTGGCTAAAACAGGAAAATAACAAAGACAAACAAAAACTCTGCAACACTGTCCATACATATGCGGGTGGCACCCCACTCTGGAGAAACATGGGTTCGGTCTTTCCTCTACAAGACACAAAACCACTGGAGACTCCTCTCCCCATTCTTGCTGAACAAAGATTGCCTCTAGAGCCCATTTATTTAAACCCCAGACCATGTGACTCTTTCCATCATGACCACGTGATCATGACTTCACACAGGTCCTAAAAGAGGATAGGATCATGCTCAACCACTGTTAGGTGCTCAGGGGTAACACGGTAAGACAATACATAAGATCTAACCCCGGCACACTCCAAAAACTTGAAGACACAACTGTCGCTTATTAACTGTAGATTATCTTAAATCTTTCGCTTACCCTTTGTCTAACAGGATAGTCCACTAGGGGTGTGAACAATTTCATTTAATTCCATTCTGCTGGCCAATCAAGGTAGTTATGAGATCAATGTAAGATAAACACACATATAGATAACCTCCTTTCTTTCTTATAGACCACTTTTGACAGACTTCCATAGGGCAATCTGAGAGCCCAGGACCTACATACGATATAACTACCATAAGGTGGAC